>NW_018020630.1:461761-514921 GCF_002006095.1 Pseudomyrmex gracilis
ATATATACATATATATATATATATATATGTATATATACATATATATATACACATATTATATATGTATATGTATATTTGGTAAGTATATGTGTCGAAAAAAAGCATAGTAGCAATAAATTCAAAATAGAATAAAACAAAAAAAATTGTTTAAAGAGAGAAAAGTGAGAAAGAAAAAAGATAAAATAACAAAACCTGAAACGTGTGAAATAAAAATTGTATCTTAACATTGATAAGAAAAAAGTCAAAATTAGAAAAAAGAAACAGGAAAAAAAAAGATAAAGCAGCCAAAAACGTATGAGACATGAACATGAAGTTCAAACAAAAATGTGAGAGCAACCATGATTACGTCTCCGTTTGCGACCCCGATAAAAAATTCTTATCACGCGGGAGACTCAAATATTGTTAATTGTAGAAAAATAATAAATGTCTTACTCACCTCCTGATCCTTGCCTTTGTTCTTAAAGACCTGCATTCGGTTCTTATTTAGCATCGGAACTTCGGCCGCCATTTCTTCAATAACCAATTTCCGTTCTCCCGTAGATCTGTATGCCGGCACGCGGCCGTTGTGCGTTCTTGCGAAACTTTGTGTCCACGTAAAGCCAACTGGATATCTACTTTAATACATTACCAATAATTTGTACTGATCTATTCTGACTTATATTGACAATCGCATTCCAGAATTAAAATGTGCTTATGTATAAACGTCAATATGCACTATCATGCATAACACTGATCACGTAACAATTAGTACTGCCGTAGCTATTCAATGTACAATACAACTCGTTCGATTTCCTTATCGTTGCTCGTCTCAGAGCTTACCTATATTTCGTTTCTTATAATCGCAGTCTACCGCAACCTCTGGTCAGCAGATAGAGATGGTCAAGAAAGAACCAATATGAACGTTGATGAACGTACATACACACATACATACATACTACATATGACGAATAGATGTTTCTAGCGTTCCTAAATATGCAATCAAATGCATTAAGCCCGTTCTACATTGATCGCAAGCGCAAACGCAAGGTATAGATCTCGTAGAATTGACCAATCACGCTGGTCAATTGGATGATTTGATCAATACGATTAGTCAATTCTACCAGACCTGTTTTTTGCGCTTGCGATCAATGTAGAACAGGCTTTAAAGCTCGTATCACACTATAAATTAGAAGTAACTGTTTTTAGATATTTTTTGAAATTTATTAAATCAGATCTATCTAAGTTTACTCGAGATCAGCTTGCGTTGTTTTTATTCGAACGCAAATTTCTAATCAGTAATCTGGATACAGAGTTTTAAGGGTCGTCTACAATGGAGAGTTTTAGACTGTAACAGTAAGAAATTGACAAATCACAATCGATTATTCTTCTGTACTTTGTCTGTGATTGGTCAATTTCTTACTATTACGGCCTACAACTCTCCATTGTAGACGGCTCTTTAAGCATGTTCACGTTGTTAAGAGCCGTCTACAATGGAGAGTTGTAGGCCGTAATAGTAAGAAATTGACCAATCACAGACAAAGTACAGAAGAATAATCGATTGTGATTTGTCAATTTCTTAAGAGCCGTCTACAATGGAGAGTTGTAGGCCGTAATAGTAAGAAATTGACCAATCACAGGCAAAGTACAGAAGAATAATCGATTGTGATTTGTCAGTTTCTTACTGTTACGGCCTACAACTCTCCATTGTAGACGACCCTTTACTGTTACGGCCTACAACTCTCCATTGTAGACGGCTCTTTACATAGAAATCGGACCGATATTTTGAATAGAGAAAGAATTGACCAATCACATCACGAATATTCGTGAATTAAAACAGTATCATTCAATGAGCACAAACTATAAAATCGCCATATTAATTAACAGAACACACACACGTACGTTCAAAAATTCGTCGATACGTAGACAGAGAGAAGACTGAGAGCGGCCATCCTATTGTAAGTTTTTTACGACGGTTTCAGCTGCTGGTTTTAGCGCCATATCTACAAAAGTGGATCTCTGCGATTGGTCAATTCCACGAGATCTGATACTTGCGTTTGATGTAGAACGGCCTTTGAGATCCACTTTTGTGGATATGGCGCTAAATCCAGCGACTGAAACTACAGTCGTAAAAAATTACAATAGGATGACCGCTCTCCGATTTCTCTCTGGTAGATATATAGCAGAGAGTCTTCGTTGTACACGTTTTTTTTTTTTGTTTAACTTGCTCTTTTGAATAAAGCCGGGAATATATAAAAAGAAAAAAACGGATTTAATCGTTAAGGCCTGTTCTACAATACAGTTGTAAGCTGTAAGTCGAAAGAAATTGACCAATCACAATCAATTATTCTTCTGTAATTTGTCTGTAATTGGTCGATTTCTTACGACTTACAGCTTACGACTGTATTGTAGAACAGGCCTAAGCAAATCAAGATTCAGAGATCAAGAGTTTTTTGAACGTAGCTTAAGGGTCGTCTACAATGGAGAGTTTTAGACTGTAACAGTAAGAAACTGACAAATCACAATCAGTGATGCTAGATTTGCCCCGCACTCGCGCATGCGCGTTAATTTACAGCTGAGCGCGCAGTACCGTAGCTATAGGTAACGATGTATGTTTGCGCGCCAAAACCAGGCGTAACCGTAACGTTAACCGGGACCGGCTGTATTATGTATCAAAGTTCTTTTTCTAGACTCAATGATGCAATCATACTAGTCATCAGCCAAACATTATTTTATTTATTATTTATTAATTTTATTATTAAAATTTATTATATGTATTTNTTTATCATTCATTTATAAATTTTTAACACTTTTGTACTAGTCATTTAGCTTTAATTTGTTAATAAATAATTAATAATATTGTTTTATTTTATATTGATTTTTCATTAGTTTTGTTGAGTATTTTTCGTTTTATATAGATTTATTTTTGTTACAAATAAAATCAATTAATTATGTTATTATGTTATGTTTGATATAGACATTATTTTTTGTAACAATAAATATGTTTTGTTTGATGAATACTGGTAAGGTTTTGGCAGATTTTCCTTACCCCTGCAAGGAATCTTGGTATTCATAGTTTCCTGCCAAATAAATTATCTATTATTTTAGTTTTAAAAAATGTGGTTTTGTAAAATTATTTCAGNACCTATCTTTATATTAGAGATTCAATTTATTTACACAATTAGTATTATTGCATGCTACGAACGTATATATATATATATATGTTGTGTTTTCATATATTTATAATTCTATTTTTCTTTGGGGCGACTAAAGACACCAGTTTCACGAACGAATGTAATACTTTACTGGCGCTTTAACCTCTGCGCATGCGCGAGTGCGGGGCAAATCTAGCATCACTGATCACAATCGATTATTCTTCTGTACTTTGCCTGTGATTGGTCAATTTCTTACTATTTCGGTCTAAAACTCTCCATTGTAGACGGCTCTTTACATTTGAGAGAATGCCAGACTATGATTGGTTGATTTGCTTAGGCCCCGATTTCTCCATATCTCCCGGTAGCTATCCTCTGGATATAATTATACAAAAAGATATACTTTATCTTTCAGATAAAATTATCGAAAACTTATCAGAAGTGAAGAAATTGGGCATTAATGCTTAAATTGTTTGTGTGTTCTCGGCTTAAGAGAATTTTATAAACTCTCGTTTAATGCGACGCGGATTTTTGTTGCTTGGTACATTGTTTGTCAACGATAAAATAAAATTCAACATTCCAGATCAACGTTATATTCTTTTTTTAATTTAGGAAAACTTTAGAAATAAAAAAAAATGATTATAGAAGAGTATCTATGTCATTCTAGAAATAATAAAATTTTTGAAACTTTTTTATAAGTCTGTATTTGTACAAAAAACTTCATAAAGTCACTAAAGTTAGATAACATTTCAATTTATTTAAATACTTTATAGCATTTCTTTTACTCATTTTCACATAATAAACTTTGATGTGAAATTGCTCGCCAAAAGCATTGAATTTTAGTTTTTATATGTAAAAAGAAATACAAGTCGATATTAACTCATGACCCGTAACAATAAACTAAAATTTAAAATAAAATTTCGGTACTGTGTGATTGTAAACTTCAGAATGCAGTTGTGAGAATAATGGTAGCCAATGTTGCTATACTTTTGCTATCATATCCATATTTGTGTTTCAATTATTTGTAAACTGATAGTATTGAAGGAAAACCAATTTTTTGCATTACATTTATTTGTAGCAAATATATTTATACAAAGTTTAAAAAAGCGTTTATGGTAACAATTTGGATTACCCCCCAAATTTCTATGCGTAGTAACAGAATGACAAAGCATTATCGAGAAAGAATTATATTATCGCTTTTTTTTTTATAGATGTAAAAACCAGAGTATTTTTACATTATTTCTCTATTTATGTATATTTTATATATATATATATAATAATTTATATATATATATATACATATAATTTTTCTGTTATATGCGCTGTATGGTGCTTCATAATTTTTATTTCTATATTTAGTGTATGTGTATACATACACTTATATGTAATAAATGATACCTCCTACATATATATATTTACATATACTGTAAATATAAAATATACTATACTGTTTACAGTTAGATCTGGATGTCGTTTGATCAATATTTAACATAGCGTAAAGCAACGTTATTTATCTACTAACAAGCTTAATTAGTGTGCATAATTTTAAATACCGTTGTCCAAAATTGCCAATGCTTAAGAAAAAATCTATCACCAGCTTATGTAACCTCATTATGTTACAAAATTATTGATTTTCATTTAATTGATTTACTGCACACAATATGATATAGTAATATTATGCATATATGTAATAATATACAATTTTTTACATTTATTTAAAAATGTAGCTTTTAATTCGTCACATCTAAGAACATTTTACGATGCCCACGCCTCCAATTCTTTAAGATCGTCATCTTCTTCTGGTTTAGTTTCTGTAATTAGAATAAAAAATATAACAAATATTTCGTTCTATAAAAAGCTATGTGCATAAATAGAAGGATAGAAGAATGAGACGCACATGTTTGTGCATCTCATATTCTGCTACATTAATGTGTCTATATAGAAGAAAAGTTAGCATTAAATAAATAATAGTTACTTGTACGAGTTTTGCTCGGTACAACAGGAACTGAAGTCGGCACTGCTGGCAATTCTTCTGTTGTGGTGTCGATACCGAGTAATTCCTTATCGAGCTGTTCTTGCTGAAGCTCCTCTAATTCTTTCTCTAACTCATCCTCATCCGCATCCTGGCCGAATGCTACTGGATTAGATATAGCGTCAGAGATTTCTCTTGCAACATCTTGTTGCTCTGCTATGTCATCCATCATATCGTGCACTTGATCAACATCCCTAAAATGTATATGAAACAAAAAAAAACAGAAAATTTATATACATTTATATGTGTATATCAATTTTATATAAATTGTTCATCATATATATACTAGATCATCTTTCTTGAAAAATTGACACATAAATACAAAAAAGACAGAAAGAAAAAGCTGCCAAGATATAAATTTTTTTACAAAAAAATTGTTTCAATTTTGTAAAGAATCTTACATGTGCTGATGCGCAGCTTTCATTGCATCTGCAGCATTCTTCATGGTGGTAAGAACAGCAGTATTTGTATTAGCACTTTCTAATGCTTCTCTTTGCATTTCAATCGTAGATAGTGTACCATCAATTTGCTGCAACTGTTTCTCATATCGCTTCTTTCTTTTTAGCGCTTGGATAGCAGCTGGGGAACAACATAATCTTTATATTTCCTATTAAACTTTAGTGTATGTATATATACATATATTTGTTGTGACATATGCAATGATAATGTTAAATAGATAACATGCGAGTTGTAAAAGTCAGCAATATAAATTTACAACAAATAATTTTTTACAAAACTAAAACTTAAAAAATGATAGAATATGTCTTTGTGACAGATGTAAAACTAGAGTAAAAATAATAGCAATGTATGTATATATATATATATATACATTGCTATTATTTTTATATACATATATATATGTATATATATATATATATATGTACATATGTATAAAATGCGTATAACACACATATGAGACTCGCAATTATTAAAATTACCTCGCTTATTTTTTGACGCGTTTTTCTTCGCTACTAACATTTCATTGTCTATTTTGCTTTCAAGAAATTCTTGCTTCTTTATCAACATATCTTCTGTCTCACGTAGCTTTTGAATTGCCTCAGCTGTGGAAGGAGCGGCTGCCTCTTTCTTGCCACCAAACACTTTGCTAAAGAAACTCATTTTCTCACTCAATTTTTTTCTAACGGATATTTAGTTAATATTTGACCAAAGTAAAGACTGACAGTGGCCAGGCCCATAAAAGAATGTGTAATCAGAGAGAAGACTGAGAGCGGCCACCAGGCTATACGAGAATGTGTAATCACTTTTCTGCCCTGTAAACCAGCGCAATGTCCGTGGTGGTGCACATTGGCAACTACGTAGCCATGTCTATTGTCTATGAGCGACTAGTCGGTACGTTCGCTATGTTCAAACAGAGAAAAGAACTCAAAATAGTACAGCTCAGTGCAGCTTAGAGCAGCTCCAGTTCAAAGGGAAAGAACAGACTTTTACTGTATTTAGTGATAGTGGTAGACCTTTTTCCTGGATATGAGAAAAACGTGCAAACACATGTTGTCACATGTGCGACGCTCAAAAGTCTTAGGTGAGGCTAACGGCACATTAAACAAGACATAAGATCTATTACAAAATATGTATATTTAATTATATATATATATATATTTAAACACATATATAAAGCAACAAGTTTTAAAATAAAGTGAGTATTGTTAAAATTCCAAATAGAAAAAAAAAGAAGCAGAGATGAGTGCAAACGAAGACAGAAAGCAAATACAAATCCGTCTGCAGACCGAGCAGTTACAGTAAACTACTTTTCTCAATTTTTTATTGCTTTATTTACACGCCGATTGGCAAAACTATATTTTGTCTTGATTGATTTCAGATATCCGCTACCAGAATATGCTTTGACAGTGCACAGCACAATAATACCAAAAGAATTAAACACGTTAGTAAATAAATTTCTAAAAGGTAAGGAAAAACTCATTTGCTAAATATATTTTAATTTTATTAAATAATTGATTTTATTTTTTAACTATTTTCAGACTCAAATACTATTCAGAATGATGTGGAATTTGAGTTTTTGGTATGTGGACATTTCTTGCGTACTTCATTGATTGAACATACTGAGGAAAGAAAGATCTCCACAGAAGATGTGATAAACATTGTGTGTATAGAAAAATTATCCTCACCACAGCCAAAGGATTGTTTGATACATGATGACTGGGTGTCAGCAGTTGCTAGCAATGGAAAATGGTTATTTGTTTGTGTATTTATGCCAAAAATAGGAGAACAGATGAAAATCAAGTAAAATTGATTTAATTATCAAAAATTTGTATTCTAGGATCTTGACCGGATGTTATGATAACACATTACACATTTGGACATCCAAAGGCAATCACTATGGAGTGATTAATAAACATACACAACCTGTAAAAGCAGTAGCATGGATTTCTCTCAATGATGACAATGCTTGTTTTGTCAGGTATTCACATAAAGTTTTGTATAACGTAAAAGATGATCAGTGATTATAATAAAACAATTTTATATACACTCACAGTGCATCTATGGACCACACATGCATGATATGGAGTTGGAATATAAAAGAAAATACTACAAAATGCCTGCATGTCTGCAGAGGACACAAAAGAAGTGTGGAATCTCTCAGTGTTAACTATGATAAAACATTAATGGTGACTGGCTCCTGGGACAGCACACTTCATATATGGTCAACTTGTAAGTAATCTAATATAAGAAATATCTTTTTAAATCTTTTATCTCTTAAATTACATTTTTATTAAATTTAATTTTTGAATGTGAGTTCTAAAAATGAAACATTTGTGTTAATTCAGCTGCACAAGATGATGATAATGAAGAATTCGAATCGAAAAGAGCAAAGTCAGATCAAGAGAGCAAACTTAAGGTATGTACATCAATTGAAGATGAAAAATTAAAGTTTCATCTTAACGCATTTATTTTGCATTTTTTATCTTACATGCAGGTTCCGAAGCGCACTCTAAAGGGACACAAGCAATCAGTCAGCCAGATTGTATGGTCCGACAAATCAGAAATCATCACAGGATCTATGGATCACACGATAAAAATTTGGGATTTAGAACTTGGTGGCATCAAACATGAAGTTTACGCTGACAAATCCATTCTGGACATCGATTACTCACCTTTGTCGCGCACCGTGATAGCGGGATCGGTCGATCAGCATGTGAGGTTGTTTGATCCGAGATCTACAGGTGCGAAGCAATAAGCAATGACGGTTTTTTGTTTTTCATTTTTTTCTCTTACAAAATCAAACGACTTTATTAATAAGATTTTTATTAACTATATATATATATTTCTTTAATCCTTTTATCCATAATGATGTGTTTTAGAGGGCACGATTGTGAAAGCCAAGTTTACTTCCCATGCAAATTGGGTTTCCACAGTACGCTGGTCAACCGTTGACGAACATCTCTTCATTTCGGGCGCGTATGACAATCTAGTTAAACTTTGGGACACGAGAAGGTTGGTCACAAATCATAACGTTATAAAAAAAAAAAAAAAAACAGTTTCCAAACGTTATACTAGAAAGCGGACACTTTTTTGAAAATTTTCTTTATAAAGTTTGAAATATTTCTTAAATTTTTGATGTAGATATATGTTTGAAAATCGAATGGCGATTCTATATTACTACAGTTACAAAAAAATCACAATTAATATGTCAATATTTGCTTTCAGTCCCAAAGTACCACTATTCGATCTTATCGGACATGAAGACAAGGTTCTCAGTAGCGATTGGTCGAATCCTAAACAAATAGTATCCGGTAGTGCGGATAACACCCTAAGGATATTCAAATCTAAACACACGACGCGCTAATTCACGAAATTTTTGATAAAATTTATTGTAAAGACCAAAAATTTTCCGCAAAGTTAAAAGTTTTTACTTGGACAATGTGCATGCAGGACGTTTGCTATCTGGAAAAACTTGGAATTCACCAAGAAATGTTATCCCGATTTGACGATAAAATTGAAGAAATCTGAGAGATATTCTGTAACGGATAAAAAAGTAATAACAAAAGTTTATAAATAAAAATAGGATCTATCACATTGATGAGAAAACGCATTTATTTCTGGGATCACTTTCTCCTCTTCTTTTTCCGTTTTCTATGTTTTCCTCGAGGAGGATTGCGCCGGATAGGTGAGAAGTAAGACTCGTCTCGCTCGGCATTAATCCCCAAAACAGATCGTTTATTGATCAAAAATAAGGGACGATAATCGTGACGAAATCCGGGAATTCGCTTTCCCGCATCGCGAAGTTTATTTTAATTACGTTACCAAACCGTTTCTTCATTACTCGTAACTCTAAAAAGACCATCCGATTTCAAGTGCACGCCCCTAATAAAAGAGACACACAGAAGAGAAGTGTACGTAATAATAGCACAAGAGTGGCGGAGAGAGCGTACACCCTCGCAATAAGTGCGCGTCATTTCTTGTCCATTTTCTTTTTTTTCCTGTGCAAGTGTACGCGTAGGTGCATGCTGCAGTCTCTATCTGTATTTTCGAAATACGCATTATATCTCCTACTCCACTTTTCGGAGTTTCCGCATACACCCAATGTACATACACGCGCGCGCACTCTCCTCTCGCTCGCACTCTCTCTCTCTCTCTCTCTCGTCGATCTTTCTGCTCTCATAATGATCATCGCGCGATTCTCTCTTTTCTTCCTTTTTCTCTCTTTTTTTTCTCCTTTTTTTATAGGTTTGTTTACTTGTTTAGTCTCCGAGAAAATCCTACCTAAAAACCCTCACGTTATCTCTCACACAAAGACTAGCGTTTTTTTAAACGATCCAAAATAAACTAAGGGCACTTTTTAGTGGCTTATGCCCCTTGTGTCATCGTCGCGTGTTTTACGTTTTTTTTTCCGCACGTTCTTCTCTCACTTCGCGAGCATTTTTCATTTTTTTTTTTTTTCGTTTTTTTCTTCTTTATTCATGAAAAATCTAATTCTGACTTATTTCTTGTGTTAAACTTTGTTTTATTACAGCACCTATTCGACTTCCTAAGAGTCTCCCTAGATTTCTTAACTAACTATGACACAACTTGCCTTAACGTCTAAAGATTTTTTTTTTTTTTTTTTCACATTACATGCTAAAAACATTTTCGCATCTGTCTTAAAAGTATTTTCGAAATTCTACAAATTGATCCTTGCGCGCGTGGATTTACAAAAAGAGTTTCAGCGTTTATCGACGACATCGTAGTTCCCCGTTTCTTTTTTTTTTTTTTTTGTTTTTTTTTTTTTTATTCTTTTATACGCTTTTCTTCACTCTCTTGTCAACATTTGGAAAGACGATGCAAAATAAGCGGCACGCACGGGCTACGTGTCTTACGTTTTTTTTTTTTTTTTTTTTTTTTTATCGTTCCATTCTAGAATTACATTACAAGATTTCCGCTTTCCTTCGCGAGTTCGTTCGCCGAACAAGAAGGACAAGGCGGAATACAAATGCAAAAAAAAAGAGGAGAGGGGAGGGATCGGATAACCACGATGAGATTACATCGGGCCGGGGGTACAAGGAAGTGTATAGATAGAGGAAGAAACCAAGATGTCGAGTAATACAACTATGTGGCTTAACAAACACGTGTAAAACAATGACTTAAAAACTTGAAAAACTAAGGACTGTACAAGACGATGATCATCTAATCATCACGGACCTCGTTTTATCATTAATTAATTCTCTCTGTCTTACACACGCATAC
Organism: Pseudomyrmex gracilis; assembly: GCF_002006095.1. Taxonomy (NCBI): domain Eukaryota; kingdom Metazoa; phylum Arthropoda; class Insecta; order Hymenoptera; family Formicidae; genus Pseudomyrmex; species Pseudomyrmex gracilis. The sequence goes on from NW_018020630.1 coordinate 472,622, forward strand.
AGATATCCAAACACACATACACGCACGCACGAAACAGGCGCATTTTGTCGCTTTCATTCTCTTAAGCCGATCTCGACTAACGTTATTTTACTTAAAAACATCCTACATTTTTTTTTTTTTTTTTTGCTTCCTTCCTTATCAATCAGTTCCTCTTACTTCGCCTCCCCGTTTCTACAATCAACCTATCAATTACGGTATGTCTAGACTAAAAAGTGCCTAACGCTAAAACTCTAAGAGAAAGCTTTTTTTTACGGAAAAGCAGCAATGTCCGCAGCAAGAACCGTTTCTCTTCTGCGAAAAACTTCCCCGGTGGCGTTCGATCGCAGAAGCTCGCAAGTTCAAAGTTGCGTTAGAAGCAAAGAATCGTACAAGCAAAAAAAATTCATATGATTCTTCGCTTCTGACGTCACACAGTCTGTGCTGAGGAACCAAGAGCCATCGGGATCGCTCCCGAAATCCAAACTCTTCGTTCGGAGTGATATCAACACTTTTACAATGCGTTGTTGCAAAGTGTTCTATTTTTTTCCTAGATTAGAAAAAAATTCTTCGGCGTGCGATCCCATGAGCTCCCGCAGCCTGTATCGACAAATTTAAAAAAAAAGCCCACCCATCCGGCCAGCCCACGCACCCGACCCGCGGTGCGCAGCAAGCAAATAGTTCCTTACTATTTATACAATTATACAAGTAGCTCAATATATATATATGCTGTATAGAATAATATATATATATATATATATATTTATCAATATGAATAGCCAGTCAGTCTTGACGGGTGCGAGGTGCATAGGCTGAACGGTGCCCCGTGCCCGTGTCCTCCTATGGCCCGTCGACAACACACAGAATTGGGTGAGGAGGACACGGGGGATAAGAGAGGCGTATCGTAGTGTTTTCCTAACTACTAATGCTAAACTATTGTTTCTACTTATCTGTCTACCTACATATGAACTTAGCCGCATCTTAAATCGATAAATCGCCCTTTTTTCCTTGTATGTATATCTCCTAAATCCGAGCGAGTGCTCGCTCGCTCGTGTGTTTGCTTAACCTAGGGTTGGTTATCTTCTTCATCAGTTCAACTCTATCTATCGCGTAACACGTCTCTGCGTTCTCTGTACATTAATAACTATACTCTCGATCGCTCTTTTTTTTCCTCCTTAATTCTCGCTTGCTCATTCACTAATTTTTCAGCCGCCTATTTCTTTTCTTTCCCGCGGAATCTGTCTGTTTTATTACATCTGGGGATGCTGGACGCATGACACAAACTTGCGTCCGTCATCCTCATTTTTTTTTTTTCTTTCACGTTTCCCTCTTCCAAATCAATCGGCGCAACTAATTAATGCTGCTCTGTAACTCGTGTTCTCCCTCGTTCTTCTTTTTTTTTTTTTTCGTTTGGTCGGTCGCAATAATTACTTTAGTGTTATTCTTTTAGTATACAAGTCTATTTAGTAAAATTCTCTCTCAAAATTTACTATTAAAATCACATGTGGATTTTTTGTCAGTCAAATGGTGACAATTCTCGCTTTGTGCAACAAATACACAAAATACGCATTCGCTAGTAAGTGCTCCTCTCTCTCTTCCTTCCTCCCTCCCTCTCACTCGATCTTTCTTTCTCTGACTCGTCTTCTTCTCATCCTCTCCCATCTTTCGCTCGTTCTTTCTCGCTCCTCTCTTTCTCTTTCTCTCTCTCTCTCTCACACACACACATAGATCTTCTCTCATATGTACTCACACCACTCTCTCTTCAACAATTACTCTCTCCCTACAATTCTTTTACTTTGCCTTAATGCGTGGACTCAATCGAGTAACAAGTCTGTCTGTTAAAAAATAGCTCGTACTCCATCTCTCTACTTTGTTTTTCTTCGTCAATTTTTTTTTTTCAATTTATCTATCTCTCTCACTTTCACACACATTCTCCCTCTCGTTCTCGCTTTCTCATCATCAAATCGTGATGTACCAAAATAAACTAAATATATTATTTACTTCACAAGTTTCAACAGTGTAAAAATCTTTCATACGTTTAGATGACGTCAATAATAGTAAATCGTTAATTATAATAATACAGCGCGTTATTATTGTAATGTATAATAATAACTATATATATTTATATATATATATACGCGACTCGCCTCTTTCTTTCGCTCATTCTTTCTTCTCTCTCTCTCTCTTTCTCTCTCGCTCTTTTTCTCTTGTCTCGTAAAACTTGATCTACTACTCTATCTGTTCGCTGCCATCGTCAACACTTTTCTTTTTCATCGCTTTTGTGTTATATGAGTAGCTCACAGCTTTCACGTTTTTTTCTTTTTTTTTTTTGTTTTTTTTTGGTAAAAAGCTTTTCCGCATTCTCTCTCTCTCTCTCTTTCGCTCTGTCACTCGTCCTGTCACTCCGAAATCAGACAATGCGAAACTCCACTAGATGCACAATGTGATGAACTTCGGGAAGGAGGTATTCGGGAAAAAAGGGAGGAGATGGAGATCTTGTTGGACGCAGGTGTAATGTGAAGAATAATCAAGACTTAAACGGAGCAACACGGTGGGTTTTTAATGATTTCAAAAAATGATATACGCATACTTTTGCAGTGATCTTCAAATTGTTGAGAAAATATACTCGTTTCAGTAGATACAATCATCGCGCAAGTCGCAACGCGCCGTTTCTAAGATTTCCATCTCTTTCTAAATTGAACCGTCCGAGTGACCATCAGACACAAATACAAAAAGTTACTTCATTATTTATTTACAACTATGAATATTTAACGTCGAAAGATGACAAATGGATCGTCTCGATTACTCTCCCCTCGGTGTGTGTTTGCATGTGTGTTTGTCTGTATATATACCTGTGTGTATATTGTGTGTTTGGTATAGATAGATGCACCTGTTTTTACTCCCTATCCTTCTCTGACAGCAGTGCACTTTCTCACGACAAAATAAATTAATTTTATATTATATCTTGTAACAAATCTACACCTTTTCAATTTTTTTCTTTTTTGCTCTCATTTTCATTCATTCTCTCTTTCACTCAAACATACTCTCTTTGCGTCACACACATACATCACCATCTATCACATTTTCACAATCGTACCTTCTTTCGTTACCTCTCATTCTATCTTTCAATTTATCGTAGTTTGATTTTTCGAACTTTTTCTTGTTCTGTGTGTTATCGTTTTATTAATTTTATTACAAATTGTGTTCATAGTAAATGTGTGTGTGTTAAGCATCATTTCCACTTTTTTTTCATAATATTTCGTTATTAATACATGCAAATATATGTCTATCAAAATATATCAAATTGACAACAAAAACAGATTTAGAAACATCTAACGCAAAAACAATTACAATAACTATAAAATCAAAATTTTACTTACTATCTGATTATAGAACTGCATACAGTCGTAAACAGAAAAATTGACCCATTTTTTTTGATAAATTTTTAACAAAATTTTATCGAGAAAAAAGTGTCAATTATCTTGCTTACAACTATACTATAAAATATATTATAACAATTTTGTCTTCAAATTTTTAGCAGTTTTTTCACCATGTGTGTTATTTTCTCATAGATCAATATGAAAAGGCACAATTCCAAAAAAAAAATAAATATGTGTAATCATTAATATAATGATCTAAAAATGCTTTCTCTTTTCACTTTTCACACAATAATGATTTGTAGTTTATTCTGAGAACTTATATAGAACTTTTACTTTATATAGTTTTTAAAACAAAAAATACGAAGTTTTACAATTCTGTTTTTTTCCCCGATTTAGTTTGAAATATTTATTTCCACAAGTTTCTCGTTATTAAAAACAAAACAAAAAACAAATTTAATGTGAAGTAGTATTAATTTATACTCGTAAAAAGTATTCTCAATTAAAAAATATCTCGCGTTCTAATATATATCCGACTTGGAATGTCTCTCAACGTAAAAAAAAAACCAGAAAAGAAAATACAAGAATAAATAAATAAATTCGACAAGCCACATAAACTGACAAGAAGTAATAAGTATTCTTGAATCTGAATCTGTACGCTTACTTGTATGTGAAACGGACGAAGTGTGCACATTTTCGATCAATATATACCGTGAACAGAAAAGTTTGACACTTTGTTTTTGATAAGTTTGACTTTCTCTGAAATTCACCGAAAACACAATTGTCTGAACTGTTCTCTTCACGACTACACGCTGTCGTCTCTGGAAGATTTATATGAAGGTTTGTGAATTGAGCATCTCTTTCTTGAGATTTAAAGTCATAATTATGCATTCTCGAATTTTTCCTTTCAATGTGTAAACATCGTCAATTCTAAGATTTCTAAAAATTATATATTGTTATTTTTTCTCATTCTTTCTCGCTTGAACTCGTCATCTCTTTTCTTCTTTCATTATATTAACATTACTTTTATTTCGTTCGGAAGAATTCTTTTATGTATTTCTATCCGGTATCTTCTCCCTTTTTCTTGTTTTCTCGTAAACGTACACACACATTCTTTCTCTTGCACTTTTTAAAATGCTTATTTCATACTCGCAGAACTCTCGAGATCATTATCGATAAGTTTCTGTCATCAGTTTCCTAATAAGTTTAATACCTAGTAAAATATAATTATGGAAGCCTATTATCTTGACACTCTAATCTTTCCTAAACTTAGATTTTTGTTACACTGTCATTATGGATGTGTTGTGTGTTTATGTGTGTATGTGTGTGTCGCTGAGCATATCTTTGCGTGTATAGGGAGAGCGTCATGTTGCTGTTACAGCTAGCTTTAAACAGTCGTAGTGATGCGGAAACTCGTGTCCGTCTGCATGGATAACACATGGCCATTCTCGTGTTCTCTCTCTTTTTAACTTCTCTGTTCTCCCTCTCCCTCTCTCACATTCTTTTTCCTTCGCGCACTCTTACTCTCACACATTCTCTCGCACATTCATTCTTCCTACTCGTTGCAAAATATCAACTACTTTCCCCTATTTACTGATGGATAAAACGTATAAAACACGGCAAGTCAATTTATCATGAGGAAGAATCTTAATCAGTAATGTTTTTTGTTTCAAATCTATCTTCTTAATGTACTTCCGTCTCTCGTCTGTTGCTCCTTCTTGCTCCAATGTATCCTTCGTACATCAATCAGCATGCCTTTTTTCTAATTTATGAAACTTTTAGCGCGATCGTATATCTGTAATCGAAACACATTTTTTCTTGTTTTTCTTATAATAAGCTTATTCAATCTTTTACTACAAAGTGAATAGATAGATCATAATAATTATATGTGGAAAGACATGACAAAATCACGAACCTACTATAAACCGTGGCCTACTTAGGCTGTTGAGCCTGATACTGTTGATAGGAGTCATCAGGAGATGCTGCATTACTCGTTTGTTCTGACTCACCCAGAGGCATCGTATGGATGATGTTGGGTGCGGGGTAAGTGGTGTACGGATAAGGATGTGGGCTCGCTATGTACTAAAAAAAAAACAAGGAATAAGAAAACAATTAGTTTTCGATTACATTTTTCAAAGTTGTGCATATTCGAATAATTTTTTGTCACACATATACTTTTAGCAATGACTAAAAAACGTTAATAAATTATAACTACTTACGGAACCAGTTCCGAGATGTAATGTAGACATTTGCGTGGTCAATTGAGGAATCATTCCGTATGACTGGGGATTGCTAGGGTCAGCTGACGGTATAATCTGTAATAAACAAATCGACAAAATGAAGAAAATACGATTATGATGTACAACGCATCTTCCACGAAAACATAAATTTATAAAATAGACAAAAAAAAAAAAAAAAAAAAACACTTAACGCGTGATTAACTCAAGGATACATTGGTTAAAATTTTGTGACATGCTACTCTTTCAAATCAATATTTAATTCGAGATATTTTCAGTTGTATTTTTTTCATACAAAACGACAAAAACAAAATGAACGAAAAGTGTACAAAAACTCACGTCAACCTGTTGCATATGTGGCGGGGAAGGATGCAGCATGTAAGGACCCACCCAAGGAGCGCCTGGCACGCTATAACCCGGTAATGCCTGGCCATAGTGGCGACTATATTGCGTCAGAGTCGCTGCGGGAAGCATATGAGTCGCAGCAACGCCATTCTGACCAACGCCGCTCGTGTCATAATTCAAAGTCATGTTCTGAAAAAGAACGCACAAATAACAAAAAGTTTTATTACACCCTTACTGATATATACAAAAAAGAGTATTATTCTGTAAAATAAAAACAAAACAAACACAAAAAATGATTATTTATTTAACACGTTAAGTGCTACGTCGGTCTCTAAGAACCAATATTGGGCTTATTTTTACATTATATACTCACGCGCCGCTTAAACAAAAGGTCGACGCAAAACGGCGTAGCGTGTAATTAACACTTAACGTGTTAATTATAACACATTTAAGATATATTTTTATATTTACAATAAAATTAATAAAAATAATAAATAACATAAAAGAATATACATACGTCTCCGGTTTCTCTCCATATTGAACCTTTGAACAATGCCTTCTTTTTGTTACCACCGTCAGCAAACTTAACTAATAACGGATCCTTGGCACCTGGAAGCGCCTTACCGTTAAAAATTTGTATAATTTGTTCACATTTTTCTTTGGATTCCATTCTGTAATTATTAGAAAATGTCTCATGAATTACAATGCACGATCAAGAACAGTATTTAATAGGATATTTTATTTAGAAAGTTTTCAATTATAAAACGATAAATGTCCATATAGCCACACAATATAAAACAACACTTTTATTATTTCTAAATTGTAAGTAACATTGATGATCTATCGTACATACAGCGATATTAAGCAACGTATAAGGAGACGCGCGCTCGCAAAAACACATTATTCTCTTGTAAAGAAGAAGATATAAGAATATTAACTCTCTCTCTCCCACATGTTATTACCGTAACAATATAATAATATTTTCTCTTACTTTTTGTTGTTAAAATAAATCTTGCATCAACAAACGCTACTTAAAGAATAAATGTATTAATTTATTTTGAATTATGCGAACCTTGCAAATCCAACACCTTTGCTTTGTCCTGATGTATCGCGCAAAATACGCGTGGAAATAACTTGACCATATTGAGCGAGAAGCGCTTCAACATCATTTTCCTTAAAGGTGAGCGGCAGATTGGCGATGTATAAATTTGTGGGATCCTGCTCCTGTTGCTGAAGAAGAGAATAAAAGTACTATGCAATTACGTATAATAGAGCGATACAATAAATTTATAACGATAATTTTGAACAAATCTGAGCGAAGTATCATTTTAACTTCCACGACTGTTGCTACATCGTCGCTATGTGTTATCGATCATCAAATGGATGCACAGACGAAACGAAAATGATAATGCATATGTGTTCTCACAAAGACCATTTTCAATTATTTAATAATAACATATTTGATATAATAAAATAGTCTGGAATGTTAAAATGATATTTGTGTCAGCTGAATACTCATTAAAATATATTTGTAAAGACATTTATGTATATATCGAAACAATTAAAAACAAAAAAGAAAAAAAAAAGAAAAGAACGCTTCTAGCTATATAACGACGGATATTTTTGAAAAAGTGAATTCTCTCTGAAATACAACGTAACGTATTTCTACACACTGACTACAAAAAGACCATCAAACTATATCAGGAATCGTCGCCTAAATCTCGAAAGAGTGCAAAATAGAACGAACGGATATTAGAGACCGATGCCGAAACTTGTGTATGTGTATATATGTGTGTTTGTTTTGTGTGTTGGGGAGAAAAAAAAACCGGCTAGATATAATTTTCAGTATTGAAAAGTTATCACATGCTTCATGGCAATTACGTTACCACATTCTGGTGGCTCTCTAAATTTGCTTGTTTCCAGGATGCATTCGATTTATCCCCCTCGACTAAATAAACAACCCGCTACATGTAGTAAATTTTTAATATTCTCTTCAATTTCGAATTTACCGCGCCCAGACATGCTCATATATAAAACGGTATATATTGTATTGTATAAACATACATACATATAATGTATATATATGTATACACACATGTATATTATCATACAGTCGTATTAAAAATGTTTGCGTGAAAATTTCGCATCGAAGAATTATATCGATTCTACAAACAAACCAGAATAAAACAGATCTAACAGAAATAAGAGCAAGAGTAAGTAATAGATAATAATCAAACAATTCAACTAAATTTGATGACAAAAGATGAAACAAAAGATGAAACTACGACAAAACTGATAAGTGTTTGTCGCAAACTTTGGAACATATCTAAGATACAAAAATATATTGTATTTGCCATGTTTGTGGAAAACATATTGTTTTTATGGTATATTTTTATGGTAAGTTAAAAGTAAAAACTCAAATGCATACATCGCCTGTGCATACATTTCGTCGCGTTCTATATTGACGGAAATTAAGCGAATTTTCTCGTATGTTATGCGACATCACGTTGAACACGTAAGTAAAATTCGAATGTTCGTTTGCGCAATATTTCTCTCGAATTACCTTGTTTCAAAATTTTTTACGCAACTGATGCGATAAATACGTTACAGAATGTTTACATAACGAATTTCTCAATATTCGCAAGACTTAAAGCAAAAATACTTATACATAAACATATTTAACATTTAATAGGGTAACCGAACCTATAGTTAGCACCCTCCCAATGATTGGTACTTATTGATTTTTTTTAAATTGTTAACATTTTTGTCTATGGTTACTTTTTACTTGACGTTATAGTAAACTTAATTTGGATTTTTTATAGCAACATTACTTTTGAGTTTTCTTTAGAGTTGGTACTCTTGAATATATTCTTGAAAAAAACAAAAAAACAAAAAAATAAAATTTAAAAAAATAAAAAAAATAAAAAAACATTTGACAGATCTTTAAAGTGCCAGTCATTGGGCTTAAAGTGCCAATCATTGGGTGTTTTACCCTATATTATTATTTTCTAATATTATGTACACGTGTCGAGAGAACCGTATCTCCATCGTTTTTTACAGATAACCATTCAAAGCAGTAATGAAGAACAGGTCCAACTAACACATGACATTTTATTAGGGGGAGGGACAGAAAGAGATAGAGAGAAAGAGAAAGAAAGAGAGAGAGAGAAAGAGAGAAAGAGAGAAAGACAGAAAAGCGTGGTAAGGAAAAGCACAGGCAGTTATACATATATACATACATATATGTATATATAATTACACCGTATAAATAAATAAACATACGTGGGGAGAAGCGAGACTTTGGACGAATAGATAGATCTCGCATAAACACATAATGTATGTGAAGTATATAACCGTACATATATATATATATGTGTGTGTGTGTGTTCATGCTTCGGACTTATCGTTGCAATCCCACACAAAAAAAGTAAAGGACAAATTGAGTTGAAGTAACCAAAAAAGTAAAGGACAAATTGAGTTGAAGTAACCAAAATAAGTAAGAATAAAGAGAAGAAAATAAAACAATACAAAAAAAAAAAGAAAAAAAAAGAAAAAAAAAGAAAGTTTGTGAGATAGAAATATGTACGTATTCGAAGATTGATGAGACATTTTTGTGTGCACCCTCAAGCATATTTCGAGATCCACCACACTTCTGACCAACCAATCAATCTATCAATCAAAATATCTACGATTACTTGAATATACTTATACTTTACGACAATTTACTTCAATCTTGCGAATGCATTAAAACAAAAAAACGAATAATGAAAATACCATGATATAAGCTAAGCTGATGGTATTATGTATATATATATATATCATATATAAAAACATATATACAATATGTGTGTATGTCTATATGTTATATACATGTGTACGTCACTATTCTCGTTAATAAGGAAAACAACCGTACGTGAATAACATATAGACTTGTAAACATATATGTGTATATGTATATATATACTATACATACATAAATATATGATATATATATGCGTACGTCATGTATCTGAACATGTAACACGTGCGCATATACGTATGTATGCAGACTGTCGCAGAAAATAATGTGTTACTTTTTTTTTTTTTTTAAGTAAATTTCTTTGTATAAACACACTTTCTATTGTGTTTTTACTTGTAGCGTATCTATTATTAATTATTCATCATTTATTCTGCGACATCCGTTATATATGAATGATCAAGTATATACAGTAGAAGCTTGATTATCCGAGTGCTATTTAATCGATTGTTTAAGTCAAACAATGCAAAGCAAGTATGATTATTTGATACTTTTTATGTATACATAAACAAAACGCTGGTAAACAAACGTTCCTTACAGTGTTTGAGCAATCGTTCGAATGGCGAATTCGGATAATCGAGCTTTTACTCTCTGTATTACATCTTACTGTACTATTATTCCGATACATCAGTTTACAGATGTCAAAAACACGACTACTGCATCGAGAATGTCGCATAAGACTCGACGCAGTTTTCGTCTTTTTTTTTTCTTTTTTTTTTTTAATTTATTTCATCTCTGTGGCTCTGCGACTATAGTTAACGCATTGTGTGTATGTATTAATTTAATACACAATGTGTATTTAATACAAATATATATACACAATGTGAACATTGAACAGATATTTATGTTGATTATTTCATATGATGAATTTATATAACTTAGCAATATACGTGACTAATGTTCAGGTATTCAATTTACGTAATTTCACCACATATTTCTTACGAATTTACTTTTTCGAATTGCAATTTGTCGTAAAATTCTAAATAAGATGCTCAAACTTTTGTTAAGTGTATATAAAATAAATGTACGTGTTTATCGGAACTAGCCACTTCCAGCCTTTTTAGAAAAACGTCTGATGTCATCGCGTTACGTATCTCTTCGAAATATTAATCGTGAAATATAATATGAATTGCATTCTTTTTTTACTTTGTATCATTACGTGCGACTGACATCATCGTCATTAATACCATTATCACTATAATAATAATTATTATCATTATCATTATCATTATTATTATTATTATTATTATCAGTATCATCATCATCATCATCATCATCATCATCATCCTCATCACACATCCCGTGCTTTTACCACGGCCAACTTAAGAGGAACCATTCCATTGGAGTTAGTTGTACATAGGCAAATGATACAAACAGGAGGGATGCCGATACTCTAACGTTCGACAGTGTGTTTTCTTTTTGTCATTGTTGTCTTGACGAGGAGTTCAAGTAAAAAAAATCTAGCATTAAAATGTGCTTAACTACTGCGCAAAGAATGAAGACGGAATCAATTTTTCGATCAACTAGTGTGATCGATTTAATGAATATGATTAATAAATTGACTAGAAAATCGCGAATGAATTCAAAAAAGATTATTCTTTTACTATGTTTTTTTTTACTATGAAGAAATAAAACGATCACACCGCCGAACACCGCTATCGAGTCGACATGGACGAGTCTAATTTGGTAACACGAGTTGATTTTAAGGTAGTGGCCTCTTCGGATCGCTAACGTTATTGCACGAAGAATATAACGAATGAATGTACACACACGTTACATAATATATTGATATTACCATACTAAAGCTACTAGATACTGATACGTCGTTTATGCTGCCATACTTCAATACAAAACTTTTTTTTTTTTAATTTTCTTTGTTATTATATTGTGCAAGACTTAATATTATTTTAATATTCTAGAAAACCGATGTTTATGAACCAGTCTAAATTATGAGACAAATTATTGAATCTTGAATATAGGAGAAATGGAAATTAATGCTGAAATACGTAAAATGCAATTTCCGGATACAACGTTTGTAACATTGTGTCGACATAGCATAGTATCGGCTGCATTTGTGGCCGAGGTATAGCAGCAAGCACCTTGAGGTCTGGTAGGTAAGGTATGTAAGACAGAATGACAGAGACAAAGTATGGAATTTGAGAAATGAAAAAGGTAAAGAAATAAAAGAGAGAGAGAAAGAGAGAGAGAGAGAGAGAGAGAGAGAGAGAGAGAGAGAGAGAGANAGAGAGAGAGAGAGAGAGAGAGAGAGAGAGAGAGAGAGAGAGAGAGAGAGAGAGAGAATGAGAAAGAGAGAGACAGAGAGAGAGAAAGGTTTCTAACGGAAAAATTATTATAGTCAAATATACACGTCGTTGTCCATAGAATTTTCCAAGTGAATTAGAAGTGTTAATATAAATTATATATTAAAGATAAGTGATGTTGTGTTTATAAAAAAAAAAGAAGATAATTTTTTATTTATGATAAATTCTTCTGTATAGAAATATAAAGTAAAAATTATAAATAAAAGTTATCAAGTAAAAACAATATCTTTTCCAGCATATAAACGAGAAAGTATGAAATTAAAAAAGTGATAATAATACGATTTACTGTGTACTATGAACTAAATATGTGTTTATAATTTATCACACACTTAATTGCACTCAGAAATAGTATACAAAGAAAAACAAATTGAAAAGTCAATCTATCCTGATTGGCTTCGTCATAAGACCTCGTGAATAAATTGCGACGAGAACAAATCAAAAACGCAATAGACAGAGTCGTGTAGAAAACGAGAGAAATGATCAAAAGTGATAGAAATAGAAAGAAAAGAAAAGAAAAGAAAAGAAAAGAAAAGAGAGAGAGAGAGAGGTAAAGAGATAGAGAAAGAGAGAGAAAGAGAAAGGTTTACTGTTACTCTGGTATTACTCTGTACTTGCATGCACAACCACGTACACTGTCCAGTCTACGGAGCAACCAGATACCCACTTTCGCCATCTGCGCCTGGATCCCTTTGGCGACCAGTGCTTTCACAGCACCCTCTGCCGCCATCGGTGACTCGAAGTCTACAAAGCCGTAGCCTGAAACAAAAAAACAATAATATAAGTTTCATCAATTTTTTCAAAAGTTTTCAAAGTTGAGAGAGATATATATTTTTTACATCTCAATCATTACTTAGTAAAGCTAGTTTTAAATTATGTTAATGACAATATGTATAAAAATAAATACAAAAAAATATATCGTTTAATTTTAATTTTTTAAATTATAAGAATTTATACAATTAGGAAGAAAAATAATCGAAATAATAAGAGTTTAATTAAACTTAAATTAAAAAACTAATAGTATTAAAAAACACAAGTATTTAATTACCTTTACACTTATTTGTATTCTTGTCCAAAATTGCCTTGGTCGATGTTATCGTTCCATATCTGCAAAAACATCGGATGCATGTACATTAACATATTTAAATTAACTTAAAATTTTTGTTAAAACACAAATATCAAGTATATTCTAATTGATAACTATATTAGTTTTTATTTATATTTAAATAATGCGCATATTCTTGGCAAAATGCTTTTCTTTACAACAAAATTATATATATCCGCGACAGAGAAAAAACTGACCGATGAAAGATCAAGTGTACAATGTTACTTACTGAGAACACATGTTAACAAGATCTTTATCAGTTGTATTCTGATTGAGGCCACGGATGTAAAGGTTTGTTTTGGACAACTGTTCCGCTTGCTGTCCCTGCATTGCGTTGTTGCTTAGACTCGTACTTATTGTACCACTCTGACTCCCGGTGGCACTGCTGGAGCTGCTGTTAGTGTTTGCCGGTGACGAAGCCGTGGCGCGCTGTCCACCATACTGTGAACATCATTACGTTATCAGATAAAATATACGAAAACAGCTCCAGAACAAATAATTTCATTAAAAAACTATTTGATTTCTAAGCTAGTAATTATTAATCGATTAACAATGTATATTACACACAAATTTGTGTGGTAACAGAGTGAGTTGTAGTATCGCGTTGTGAAATTAGCATATTGTTTGTAAGAGATTAATGTAAGTGATATATAATCGTGTATTTATGTACACTGAAAACGTGAAGTTGGCTTTCCCTAACTTCTATTAACTGTCAGTTTTTACAGTTCTATCCATCCATTTTTCTCTCTTTGTTTCTCAAGAAAAAGAAATTTCGAATTTTTATAAAAAGTAAAACTTTTATCAGCCATAAAGATTCGGAAAATAGCAAATTAACATTGCAAAGAGGTGATTTATGTAACGTGTCAAAAGAACATATCAGCTGTGAATTTTAAGATATATAGAAACTATAACATTTAACTAGTTTAACGACGATTTATTTCATACTCATAGGGCTTACTTGTACAAATGTTTTCTTACCATGTAAGTACTGATATTTTTATCGTACTGAATTCTACCGCGACTAGGTGACCACGAAGTCGCTACTTCGCTACTAGAAGGCCATGTCTGACTGTTTACCCCGTTAATTGACGTGTAAATCATCCGCGGGCAACTCACCGCGTGCTGCGCATACGTGGCGGTAACGAAAGGATTCGTGGCCGGCAGCTGTTGTGGACCGCCGCCGACCGCTGCCGCGGCACTTGGATAGCGCGTGTACGGCGGATATGCGGCTGCTGCCGCTGCTGCTGCAGCCGCGACCGCGTGAGAAGGCGCTGTATTCCAGCCGGCGGCACCACCGCCACCTCCGCCGCCACCGCCGCCACTGCTCGCACGGTATTGTTGTACCGGATTCCCACCACGCGGTCCGCCGCCGGTGTTGCTCTTTAATCCGTGGCCGCCGCCACCGCCGCCGCCGCCACCACCGCCACCGCCACCCGCACCACCAGCGGGTCCTACACCAACACCACCGGCATTGGCGGCACCACCCCCGCTGCCGCCACCACCACCGCCGCTGCCTCCGCCGGCGCCACCCGCGTTGCCGTTGTTGGCGCCCACGTAGGTCGGCCGAGGGCCGTTATTCTAAAAATTAAAAAAAAGTTTTCTATTAATAAAATTTTTTTAATTTATTTGCGATATAAATCTTCGATAATATAATAAAAATAGAATTTTATATAAGAATAGCTTCTTTATATTTTACATATAAAGGAAACATTGTATTGCGCGTATAGAATCGTAAACTGATTAAGCATGATACATTGTCGAGCTTATCAGCTTTGACACGGTATGTCATCTGATTCAAAAGCAAATATTAAAAAACGCTAACTATGCTTGTCAGTTAACTATGCGAATCCTCTAGTTTTAAGATTCAACTGAACGAAGATGCGCTCTTATCGCACGAGTCGACACTAATCTCTAAGAGATATAAAGAAAATTCTTATTTAATTTAAATAAATGAAATTTAAAATTTCCGAAAATAATTGCTATACTCTTATTATGACCAATGAATAACGTGGCAATAGTTTTCTAGAAAATTAAACAACGACAGAATTCAGCGTACGTACGTAGTGCAAAGATATTAATTCTTTATTATACATGTGTTTGTTGCATGTGCGCGTAATAAAACAAATAATTAACGCACGAAAGCAAAATCTAAATGTGTAAAAATAAACAAAAAGATTTAAAATATATTTTGAAATCTACACTATCAAACCCATGGAACAAAATTAATCCAATGTATAGCGCGAGAAGGACATACGATTGTTTACTTCGAATCATAAATTATCTAAACAAACAAGTTTGATACAGAGACGCACAACCGTTTAATCATCATTCAGTTTTCGTCAATTTTCTTAGTAGCACACTATTTTAGAAAGCAATGGTCTGGTTTCGCCAACCCCGTGTAGTTTCGCTTGCACACGTTGTGCACGTCGATAAAGAAAAGAGAGTGAGGGAATGAAAGAGCAAGAGAGAGAGAAAGAGAGAGACCCCACCCGTTATCGTTTATCAGTGACCTCGCGCGGTCACGCCTCTCTGATAACGAGAAAGAACAGCCAGCCGATGTAGCTCGGTCTCTCCCTTGCAACCTTCACCCTCTTCTTCTTCGCCTTCGCGCGCTCGACGCTTCATTCTCGCGAAGGTGCATTCTCAGAGAAGCACTTTTCTAACAGCATTTAAAAATGTCCGTATCGATCGCACGTCTACGAGAAATCCACGATCATCCAGATCTAATTTCAGCAACCTCGTGTATATATATATATATATATATGTGTGTGTGTGTGTACAAATACATACAAATTACCACTTTTCAATTTTCAATATTTCCTATTGCGTCACGAAAAAAAAAACGCTTTTTAAACTTTTTTAAATTTTTGTTCAAAGTAAAATCTACACTTAAAGAGCTCAACTAAAAAATTGTCACTTTATTGTTCATTCTTTCAAAGCTCTAATCTTCACAAGGCTCCTTCAATCGATTCTCTCTACAACGCAGTTGTGTTAAAAGAAATTAAATATATCTAATTTATTTTCACTAAAGAAAAATGCTGAAGAAACAAGAAAATCCGCGGTGTGCAATAAAAAACGTGCTCATAAATGCGAGACGTAGCCGATGCACCGGCGAAGCGACAAGTTAGACGAATGATTCGACTGTGGGTAATTGACAGTTACGTATGCGTATGGCGTAAACGCGGGCCCTCGGCAATGCCTCACTGCGAAATAGAGAACGACGTGCGAAATATGCGCGGTCGTATCGTGATCCGGCCAGAGAGATCGACCGACCGACCGGATGTCACTTCCTGCTCACCACGTCTGGCCGCGTCATCATCATCGTAACGTGAACTTCAGTTTGTCTGTGGCATCCCGCCCGCCCGCCCGCCCTTTTCCCATCATTTTTTTGTGACAAAGAAACGCCGGAAGGGATCCGTCCCAATGCTTTAACGGAGATACAAACTTGGCCGTCTACTTTCAACAAATCGACTTTCTAAGCCGCAAGATGTTGATATTCTGTGTGTTTACAAATGCATCTCGTGGCGTAACACGCGATCGCTCTCTTTCTTTAATAATTAATTCGTTTAATAATTAATTCTTTAATAAATAATCCGCGAAACTTTTTACTCGAAATTAAAAAATTATATATCTCGCGACTGTGTGAGATAAACAAAATGTAATTTGTTGCGCGCCGCTTTTTGCAAGACGCGCTGCACCGTGACTGCAACGTGAAGATGCGGTATGCAATTCGTTTCGCGAGACAAAAACGAGAGCGAGTGAATATATTTATCACGGTAACTGTATTATCCTATTTAGTAGCCGCGCTGCCGCCACTAATTGGACGCGCTCTACGTGCACCTATCTCTCGGCGCTTTCTTCCAAGGACGAAGAAGCGAGAGGGATGAGATCCAGGATATGCGCCACATACCGGAGAAATGCATATACGTGTGGCTACGCGAGAAAGATCTCTCCTTCTCTCCGATGTGTTACGCTCTATTAGCGAGCGGACACACGTGCTCACGTGACGTACTCCGGAATGCGCTTCTTCGATCTTTTCGTTTTATTTGAGAGAGAAAAATTACGTTTTTTTTTTCTCCTCCTCTCCCGTTATCGTGAAAATCTCGCGTGAGAAAAGTGACGTTGACTAAATTCTCAGCGCGATTACAATCTGTATAATAATAATAATAATAACTTGTTATTTAAATAAGAGTTCACGGATATAAAACTGATTACAAAATAACACGTTTGAAAAGTAAGTAAATGCTCGTGATAATATTGCCCGTATATGAATAATAATCATCATTATCGCGATTAATATTTCGTGAAGTGTTAGGCGCGAATTCATCGAGCGAGATAATCGCGAACACTCGATGCGCGCGTATTCTCTCTCTTCAAGGTGAAGAAACGGTATGCGTGGTATGCGTGCACTCGCGTGCGTTCGACGATCGAGGAGGAACTCTTTCGCGACCGAGAGAGCGGGTGTTGCAGCATTTCTCCATCAACATCCCGTTCGCACGCTGATTAAAGCTCTTGCACGCGCTAATCGTCTAAAATTAAAGCGACTAGTGCTACCGGTCTCTCTCCTCTCTTTCAACAATTTCTGGAAAAGTAAATTGTAACGTTAGAATTAAATCAAATTTATTATAAATGAAAAAAATTATTTTGCTCACGTTAATTAATTAACGGTTAATAGATTTATATTAATTAACAGTTTTACGACAATTTTCGCATCGAGTTACTTTCGAAAATTGGAACGGGATTTAAATGTCTTGGAGGGCGCGAGCGAGACAAGCTCTCGGGAATCGACTTGAGTGAGAGTGTATCGTTGTCCATCGGTGGTGCGCCCATCCACGAATGCATTACGTACATCGACACTAACATGTTATACGGGAAGGAAAGCTATGCACGCGTTTCGCGAACGTCACGTATCGTCTACGTGAGTGGTGGCATAAATGCGCGGCCAGAAGGCATGGGATGCATGCGCACGCAGAAGGATAATACATAACACACACACACACACACACACGCACAATGCGACGGATGGAACGATGACGAAAATTGTGACAGATAAGATTAGTACGTATATACGTACGAGATATCGCTTAAAAATAATGACAATAATAATTGATCTCGCGATTCTCCAATATCTTGATAAAAAAAATAATCTAATTTTTTCTTTCCAATTCTTTGCAAAATTTGTATGATAAATCAAAATAACAATCTTAAACTTTTTCTTTACAAGAAATTTTAGAAAGTGCGCTTCTATGAAATTAAAGTGTTTTCGTTGAGGTCGATAAAAAGGAGCAGACAAAGAGGAAGACGTAGCGCAGAAACGCACTGGCTGAACGTCTCGAATTTGACACCCTCATTCGAGTTTAGGCTGGCGATATTATTAGCCAACGCCGCGTGCTTCCGTCTCTTTATAGCGCATGGGGAAACAATACCGGCGCGAGATATATATTGATGATAACGGTGAAATGCCAGCTTTCGCCGGTTTCGCTCGCAGAACCGACATAAATTACGAGTTCGTGCCTCGATGGCGCGTCACACCTCGAGGATCGACGTTTTTAATAAATCGATCAATTTCTCAACGCTGCACATACATATCCCACGTCGTAGTTTTTCAGTGACGATGATTGTTCCGATTCGTGACTTTTCAGCTAGTCGTCTTTTCTCTTGGCTATGTCGGTTTTTTTTCAGCGAAAAAAAAAAGGATTTCCTAATATTTTTCAGAATAAAAATACGCAACTGTTAGAAAATCCTCGGATCGTAACCTAGATAAGATATTTTTTTGCGTGAGTTATTTTCAAGTTGCAAGATACTAAATACTAAAGTGTAGGCAAGTTGCAAAAACTTCAAAACACTGTAATAAATATCTTGAAGAAAAAAAAAAAAAAAAAAACAAGTTCCAAACTAGAGTTGAAGAAGCTTTTGAGATAAAAAAAGAACTTTTGCTACAATGAGATAAATGAAATTTTGACTGTCGTTAAAAACAAGGACATTTTTAGGACAACAACCTATCGAAGAATGGAATGCTATTGTTACCTAATTGCTTTCAAAATTCTAAGATACGATCTTAAAAGCACATTGTAGCATTCAGTCAATCAGGTTTCCCTTAATGTCCTATAAATCGTTTTCTTTTTCTTACAATTTGGTGGAAAAACTTTCAGATGCAGGTAGAAAGAAGTTCAAACGGACAATCCTGTTTCTTTCAGTGTTGTTATTAATGGTGCAATTCTATTGTGCACTTATTATACATCGTACTTATAAACAACATTATGTAATTGTATCCAGCATTTATCATTAAAAAAAATTCATATTTTACTCTCTTTAAAAATTTATATTCCATTTTTGAAATTCCTTTTGTATTTAAATCAGTATGTGCGTTTGTAAGTTACAAATTAAAAACAAAACTATTTTTAAAACAGCTTTATTTTGCGTAAGAGATATTCATTTGCCAAGAAAGTAATGTTATTTCATCAATTTTAAAGATTGCTTTTTGTTTGCAATTCAGAGAGTTTTACATGTTTTACATTTTAGATGTGATTGCATGACCACAATGCTGTAAACATCACGGTGCAAACACTGACGGTAACGAGTGCAAAAATGCAGATACAAGCAAAAGATACGTCATATATATTTATCCGAATTATTTTAATAATTCGTGTATTTTCGAAGAAAGCGAATTCTCGATACACAAAACTCAAAAAAAAAAAATGCATCTTCTTTTCGAGTTAGCACGCGCGTTAGGATTGCATTAGTTCGCACGATCTAATTTTATTAGTACAGCACAGAGAGCATGATAACTCAATTTGATACGTCGGGAATATTTGAAGTTTCAAAAGACGTTTCGTGCGTTTATATGTTCACGCAAGGCTCGTGCTAGAGCTACTGGTCCAAAAATATTTTAAATTGTGTCTTTTGAGCGAGTAAAAAAAAAAATCTCTTTTCATTGTTTGCGTGTTGTGAGTCATGCAACTATGTATGCGCGTCATGAATCATACTATCACGAGTCATCATGTGATAAAACGACACATCAGATAGTACATCAATATGAAGTATTTGTAACATTTATATGGAAATATGAAAAACATCAGTTTTACTATAAAATACTCGTATATCAGTGTTCACCTTGTGAATAAAAAAAGATAATTTTATATATATATATATATATACTATTTATTTTCTTTTGGTTGAAAAGACCAAGAGATTTGATTTAATTTGCCGTCACGACTTTGTCAGCTGTTATATAAATGGTTCAGAACCTCTGCTAATTCTTTTATGCACGTTGGGAAATAGAAATACAAGTTTTAGACTTGTATTTCGATACGGTCACATGAGAATTTTTTGTATTCAAACAATGCTATTTCCATAACAATATTGAAAACTACATAAAAAAAAGAAAGTTTGAAAGTTGTTTTGAAAGATCTTTCATGGTTGTAAAGAAAAAGCCTGTAACAAATTTTAGCAAAAGATACTGGAAAATTTATGACAATTGTAGAAAACGGATACCTTTTCAAAATTTTTCCTGACAAAGGTACAAGAATAAAATTTACGAGATATTTTCTCACAGCATTTTGTTATTAATTTTCTCTGGAAAAAAAGAAAGTCAAAAACTTCAAACAAATCAATATATAAAAGTTTTTGAATACATAAACTTTACTGTCACGTCGCATCAAGCAAAAAATCTTTTTGGGGAAATCTCACATTATGTGTGTGTGTGTGTTGGCTACTTTCTTTTCCTCGAGAATGTTTTAGCGACACATTAGAAAGGCCGCGACGGCGCATCGGATGGACGGACGGCCTTGACACCACCGACCGACGTCGTCATCGGGTACCGTTGCGCACCGCGTGCCGCTGGACGGTAAACTTCGTGAATGGCAACCGTCAAGGAGGCGAAGCGACGAGGTCGCCGAAGTGTACGTCGATTCGCGTCCGCGTGAATTCTTCACTGCTCAGTTTTATCCACAATAAAAAATTGCATACATAACAAAACAAGATCGTTAATTATTAATTTCTGTTTGCATAGATGATTTTTAACACAGTAAAAATTATTTGCAGGACCGTACATATGCACATTGTGTCTGAAAATTTAGGTTTTCTTATAGATCTATAGATTTTGTAAAAATTGACGGATTCCGCGATCTTCCCGTGACCCAGAAATTCAGAAAACGAACGGTGGTATTAATATTGCGAAGATCGGAGATGCGTCCTCGACTTTCGCGTAAGACATCGTCCACGATGCGGAAAAGGGCGGAGGGCAGTGACGGTTGCGTCAGAACAGGAATAGGGGGGGCTGCAGCGCGGGGGTGCAGCTGGGGCGGAGAGTAGGCGCAGCAAGGATGATATCGATTATCCGCGGTCTCTCGCAGCGGCCGGCGCGACGCCGAAAGGACGAATTCTCTTTCCCTCTCTTCGTTCTCTTCTTCCCCCTCCGTCCCGGAAATCTCTCGACGAGGCCGCTAATCTCGTTTTCGCGCGCGCCTTCCGGTCTCGAAATAATCTACAGATGAAAGAACGCAACGGGGTATAATGTCGAGTAAAGTGGGAAAGACGATAATAACGTTAATGCGGCTTATCGATATCCACGGCGGACGACAGAACTTTCCTTTCTGGGAAACATGGGAAAGCTGCTGCGAAATTTACTTTAGTTTTTTACATATATGTAACTTCTGTCTGTTTATTTTTATATCGATATTTTGTTCGATTCACGACGCGAGTTACGAACGACTGCTAAAGTGAAACACCAAAGTATATATACCGTAGCAGAGCTGACACCTGATATATAACACCGGAGTACGAGAGATTTTGGTTTTCTTTTCACCTCGTAAACCCCTTACCGCAAAAACGAACAAAAAGAAAAAAAAGAAACCTCTGCGGTGCGCAACCGAGTTGCCTTGGTGTAACAACTAGAATGCATATTGTCACACAGCGGGATTTTGGCTTTAACAAATATTCTAAAAGCACACATTAATTTTCTATTATCACATCAAGATGACGTTGAAATTCAAGGACATAAGAGATATAGCCGCGACTATATAATGTGTTTATAAAACATTATTGTGAAAAAAATATTAAAAGATATTATAAAGATTTTATGTTACTTTGAATGAAAACAAAAAACAACACATCAAAACTCTCTTATACATATATTGCTTGTATATTTTACATCCTTGAAATATAAAAAATATATAAAACTCGTATATAAAAACATAAAAATATAAAATATAAATTTATAAATTGCGCCCTCAATATATTTATTTAAAGCAATTCATTTGCTTTAATCAATATGCAAAATTAATTTTTGTGCGTAAGAAAAGATATGATAATTGTTATTTCAAAATGCGCACGCAAGACGATAAAAGAAAAAAGTCTTCTTTCACACAGCTGTTCAATTCATTTCGAACTCTGATTATAAAATCAACTTTTTTCGTGACGTGTTTATCGTTTATTATATTCCACCGCGATTTGAAAAAAAAAAATTAACAACAGGAAGCGTTCGTAAAAGATGCGTTTAGATCGATGTGACGTCCTTGACAAACACATGTTATCACATTTTATTCTTAGCGTGTCAACATGATACGAATTGTTTTCAGCGCGATGATAAATAAGAGAAAAACTTATATATTTGAAAATCAAGAAATTATCGCGGTAAAAAAGATTTTCTTTTCATAACGAAAATTTTTATCGTTATTTTTTTGTGTTACATGATAGATTATTGTTTTCTATGCGATAACAACGCGATAAAATGCATAACGATGTTTTTACACGCAGGAAAATTCGGAAGATAACGTCATCGACAAGTGGTCGACCATCAGGCTTGTCGTTAGGCGACTTTCGAGTCTAAAAGAATCCGTGTAAGCTCGCTTTCTCTTTCTCTCGCGCGTTTATTTGAAAGCAGCGATTGCGCTATCAGCGCCGCCCTGATAAGGACACAAACAAAACGACACAGTTATCTGTCTCGAGCAAACGATAAGCAAGGAAAATACGGAATTTTAGGCCGATGCGATATTACAGATCTTCGACGTCATCGAAGTTTCAATTGATAATAAATAAACGCTCTCTGTACACAAAAGAGAAAAACTCTCGAAAAAAAAAAAAAATAATAATTTCTAGTTTTGGTACAACTATTTCCCAAAGAAAAAAAAATCTGTTTATATTCCTGTATTTATATACATACTATTATGTGTTCAGATATACCTCGATTCAAATATTCTCTGAATTAACATTCTGTGATTCGCACAGCTATGAAGATAATGTTTACCACATTTATAAATAGATTATTCTCTCAAACATTAGAAATATTTTCGTGAAATGTCTTAATTGAGACACATATCGAGACACACCACAATCATCACAACGGATTTTAGAAACATGCTTATATTGCGCTGCTCTTAAATTCGCTTGCTCGCATATGCGTGCGTCACAAGGTGTATGTCCGATGACCTAGCGGTGCGTTGCTCATTAACCATCACGTATTAACACGCCACAAATTAACGCGCGATCCGAAGCCAATTACGAGCGAGCAAAGTGCGAAAGGATATAATTAAACCAGTAAGATCGGAGAGAGGAAAGAGACAGAGAGAGAGAGACGTTTAGATGTTTTCTAGCAAAAGATTATTCCGAGTTACAGTTGTCTCGCAATTAATCTTCTCCAAATTCAAGTCTAAAAGACGCAATAATTTACTGTTTAATTGCATTATATATATATATATATTATTCAATTAGTATTACTACCTCCAATTTTTCTTTAGTATAAACCGCAATGCGCGCACTGTATCGTATCATCAGTTTGAAATCTAAAATGTACAAAAATCACCCGGTATAAATTATTTAATTATTGCATATCCGACAAAAACTACGCGGCACAAGAGAAGTTAAAATCAGTAACGCTCGTCGCACGAGATGAACAGCTGTTTTGTGCGATGACTCTTCCCGGCAACGACCGCGACCAAGTAGTTTGAACTCGTTCATCGCGCGCGCGATAACCTTTTCCGATTGTGTATATTATGTGTATATATATATATATATATATATATTGAGGAATAAACTGGTAAGTATGTGTTCAACGAGAAAGGTAAATTGCTGAGAGAATTCGCGCGCTAATTTCACGCGAAACTCGTATAACCAGCGTGTAACAAACAAATTACTCTTTAAAACATTTCTTTATGTACATGGGTATATATAAATTACAGTAAAAAAATTAAGTAAAAAATCAAATTTCACAAATTTAAAACTTTTCACAAACGTCAGTGTTGTCTCGGGTCCGCTTTTTTCATAAGTGAATAGAACCAACTAGACAATAACTTCAAGGTTTTTTTCGGGAAAACTGACAATGTAAGTCTCCCGTCGTGTAGAAATTCGGCATTATTACATTTTGGAATGTTTTTCACTATTCAGTCAGGGTAGTGAACTCGAATGGTCCATCGAATTTCTAGCATTCGGCTTCTCATGTTCCGAGCTAAAATTAGCAACCTGTACATCGAGAGAGAGAGAGAGAGAGAGAGAGAGAAAAAGAGAGAGAGAGAGAGAAAGAGAACGCCGTTGCAACTTGCAACTCGACTGTCTGTGCTACCGCGTTTCTACTCTCATCTAACACACAGACACACATGCCTTTCTAAAGACATCCTTTTTGGCTTTCCTGTTATATAGCCATCGGCATCGTTTTAACTATGTAACATTCACATGATTTATCAGAGTATCTGCGCGCACATGCACACATACACATACATACATACACACGCGCGCGCGCGTGCGTCACATAAGTTAAAAAAATAAACGCAAACTTACAATTTATCTAACAGAGTTACATTGATATTTAATCACATAGATCATCAGATTCTGTAAACGTTATCGGATAGTCGCAGAGATAGTAAAGTAGGAAAAAAAATATGCTGCTGAGAAGCGACTTGGAGACAGATTTGAACGTCTATCGTGGCAAGCGAGAGAGAGAGACAGAGAGAGAGAGAGAGAGAGAGAGAGAGAGAGAGAGAGCGAAAGCGAGCGAGAGAGAGAGAAAGAGAAGAGCTAGACGAAGAGAGAAAACGCACACAGCAGAACGAGGCAACAGGAGGGCAGAAATACGGCAGGCAGACATGGTGAGACAGTCGAAAGGGGGACGAAGGTTGAACGAGAGAGACAGAAAGAAAGAGACGACTTGGGTGGGGCAGCAGCAGCCAGACAGACGCCCCGCGGCAAATTGTCAAACTACACCGGCGGTTTTACAACCCGCCGTGTAACTCGGTGTCGATCTTTTCACCTCTTTCCCTCCCTCTTCATCTTCCCTCGCGCAAATCACAAATTTCCCTTCCGTGAATACTCGTTCAATTCTCAAGGCCGTGTATGTACGCGTGCCAGAGAAATGCCAATAAAGCACCCCCGCGGAAAGAGAGAAACAAAGACAGAGAAGGCATGAATAGAAGAGGTTAGGTTAAGGTAGGTTATATACAGGGATTAGGTTAGGTTAAGTTAGGTGTCCTTTCAGCTGCAACGTATCACGCACTTGCAATCTAGATAAGACACGAGCATTTCGTGAAGAGTAGATAAAGAGGGAAACTCCAGGTGATTAAAAATCCTGAAAATGCGTACTGTGCGATAAAAAATTGAGATACGTCTTTGAGATCTCGATGATTTTTTTCCTTTGGAGAAAAAAACGACGATAAAAATGTAAAACGAAATGTAAAACGCAGATATATATGCGACGTGTAACAAAAGTACTCCTCTCTCTCTCTTCCTACCTCCGCAAAAAAAGAAAGAAAAAAAAAAACTATTGAAGATAGCACGGGAAGAAGCGAAGACACACGGCTCTCTTCGTCATCGGCACGCCACGTTAGCATGCGCTCGCGCGCACGGCGAAGCTGCGCGAAGTAAGCGGCGAGTTGCACGCACACTGCGCACACGCCGCTGTCGTCGGTCAAGAGAGATAGATGGACGGATGGATAGATAGAATATCGTGTGTGTGTGTGTGTGTGTGTGTGTGCGTGTGTATGTGTGTCGCACAAATCGTGTACTCACCATCATTTTGTTATAATTGAGCTTCCTAGCGGCTACGTTTTCCATTCTCACGGACATGCTCGCGGACTTGGGGTGTCCGTCGCGTCGTCCGTCGAGATGAGGACGATACGGTTGCGGCGTCGCGACGAAATAACAAAATAACAATACGCCGGCGCGACGTTGCGCAGGCTAAAAACCACCGTCGTCGGTCGTCGTCGTCGTCGTCGTCGTCGTCGCTGCCGGTCGCTTTCGCGCCGCCGCTCCGGTTCCTTCACCTCCTCTACCTCCTTCTTCCTCCCGCCTCCGACGTCTTTCTACTTTGCTCGCTTCGTCGGTGGCTCCTCGCCGTATCCCTCGTGCGTTCTCGTCTGCTGTCCGGCTGATGATGAACGACGACGTCGTTCGTCGCCGTCGCACTGCACCACCGCGTACGAGAAAGAGACGAAATCTCTCGATCACCGGCTCGCACTTGGTCGGTTAACTGAACAGAGAAAAATCACACACTTGTATAAGCGCGCTCGCTTACAACAGCAGCACGCCGCGCACTGATCCACTATGGGGGGGAAAAAAAAAAAAAATAAAAGGAGAGAAAAAAAAAAACTACGAACACGTCTCGCAATTCATCCTATTGCCCGACGGGGAAGTAGAATAAACTCAACGTAGCGAGGAAAGGAACATGAGAGAAATGGAGGAAACATGCGCGCGTGTAGCTGACTGAGACTGTAAGAATACCGGGCGAGACGCTTATGCCTCGGCGTGCAAGTACCGACGAGGGATGGCCCAATGGCGGCGTAGGAGGGGCTTGGGGAGGGTAGGGACTGGTACTGTATCTATGGTTTTAACGCACCATCGGACCAGCCGTTGACGTCGTTAAACGAAATCCGACGACAAATCACTTTGCGTTGTTGGATTGAGTGGGACACAATAAGAAAAGAGAAACAAGGAACAGCCAGGAGAAAGAGGCGAACTTGTGCGAACGGTTAGATACGAAGAGGAATGCGGGAGAGGGGAGGAATAGAAAGAGAGAGAGAGAGAGAGAGAGAGAGAAAGACAGAGAAAGAGAGAGAGAGAGAGAACGCGTACGTTAGCGATTTTGCACGGAGGAAGAAGCGAGATGGATCAGCGAGTGAAGAGGGGGAAGAGGGGAGGTAGGGCGATAGGGAAGACAGAAAGATAGAAAAGAAAGGGTGTGAGAGAGAGAGAGAGAGAGAGAGAGAAAGAGAGACACACACAGAGGCCGCTGCCGAGCCGATGCCGAGCGACGGATGTCAAGAGGGTGTGTCGTGGATCGAGCGCACTTTTCACCACTTACTATTCCAAACTATATCTGGTCGCTATTTAACTACAAGACAGCACACAACCGGCAGCCGGTTGTGCTCTCTCCACCACCACTCTGTTGCCGCTTTTGCGCACCTTTTCCTCGTCGTGGTAGTCGCAGTTAACCTTCCTTGTTTAACTTCCGTACAAGTATCAAACGCACGCACTCACGCACCGCACACACCCGACGAATGTCTCAAAGAGAGAAAAAATAAAAAAATGAGGAGAGAGAGAGAGCGCGCAACGCTGCGCTGCGCTGTGCGCCGCGCCGCGAAACGGAGAGACTAACGGCGCCCCGACCGCCGTAGACTGCACCGTGTAAAGAAACGGAGAGGAGTCGTCGCGCCACCGCTTATCGGCCGTTCCTCGTTTACAAACGCGTTGCCGTTCGTTGCAACTTGCTTGTTCGGTCGCCACTGTCGCCCGAGCGGTTGGGAGGCGGATGGCGCACGCTGTCCCGAAAGAGCTTCCTCGAACGATCACGGCGACGAGGTCCTCGCCAACTTTAAAATTCTTATCCGTTGCTCTCCGAAACACGGAGAAACAGAGAAAAATCCAGCCGATATACTGCTACTTGCTTTATGTTTTTTTGTTCGTGTCGTTGTTCTCGGCTCTTATTACGTTTAACAAACTACCGCCACTCGCCTTTAGTAGTGATTGCCTTCGCGAAGCAAAACGACCGCTTGTGCCATATCCTCTTGTTTCTTCTCGTCGTTATCTTCTTTCTCCGCTGTCGCTCCGCGCGTGTAATCTCGATATCTCGTTTCCGCCCGGTGTTTACTTGCTCTTCTCTATGTACTTCCCTCTCTCTCTCTCTCTTTCTCTCTCTCTTCTTGCGTATCTTAACTATCGTCTACTGTAGTAGGTAATACAAACGAATTCTCTGCTCGTCAACGGTCTCGCACGAATTGCACCGCATTCGTTCTCGCGGAACACACTACTTAAAAATTTTTTTTTTGTTTTTCGCTTTACGGCGCGTTTTTTTAATACAAAAATAGAACTTGCGTATGGAGCGTGTAGTACGTGTGTGTCTCTCTCTCCCTCGTGTTTCCCTTAAAATTAATGTACAATTGATTAATTGTTACTATAGGAAACATTTAGTGTGTGTGTTGTCTTGTTGGTAGAGACTAAGCTACTGCCCGGCAAGGTGCGCCCATCTTGCCCGAAACTGACGGGAATTGCCGACGGACGGCGCTGATCGCGGTCGCCATCATTCGCTGGGGCTCCGGCGGCCGCGTCTGTCTGCGTTGCCGCCACTCAACACACACGCAGCGTCGAGTCGCGCTTCGGTCGGACACGCGGACGTCGAGCGAGAGGCGACGAGCGCGAGCGACGCGATCGCAACAAGGACGCACGGATAGCCGTAACACGGAGAGGCGAAGTGTACCAGTCGATGACGTAGCGTTACCGGCGAACTTCAGCCCTCAGCAGTTGGCGGGCGTGCGAGCCGCGCGGAGCGCCACAGTGGTTGCGGATAGAGGTTGGAGGAGCGAGGGGATAAGGGAGAGAGAGAAACGTCGAGCGCGAGACGAAGAAGGAAGAAGGGAGAAGGACGTTCATTACGCTCGCTCTTGGAGTCCTGCCGTGCCGAACTTGGCCGAACTAGCTGAAAACAGATCGCCACGGCTCATCATCTACGCTTTTTGATGGAGAGAGAGAGAGAGAGAGGGATAAAAGGCGCGATGCGCAATAATGTTCTTTAAATGCTGTTTTGTGGAGAAAAGGATGAGGAAAAAAATGAAATGTAGGAAGATAGAAAGAGAGACGGGGGATGAGAAACGGTCTGTAAAAAGGTAAAAAAATTTTATATACATAAGCTTGTGACGAAAATAATTTAAGAATAACCAGATCGCAAGTCCACAATGATAATAAAGATTGTAATTATATTGAAGCTTAATAAGAACTTGGTAAGGGAAACGCTACACGAGAACAAGGAAATGTGTACAGAAAAAAAAGACGCTATGATAGTGTGTGTACACACACATCTCATCTTTGTTCATCCATTTATCATATCGCGCAACCGACCGACCATCATCGTGTCATTCCGTGTTATTCAGTGTGTTGTCAAAGAGCACATACACACATACACACGCACACGAGTAGATCTGTTTATATATTTGAATCGATAACATTCAATAAAACCAAACGAGACAACGTTCGTGAACTCACACACGAAAATGTGTTGTGACAATTCGCGAGTTCTGCCTATCTGAAAAGGGAGTTGAACAGTTTCTTTGACAAAAGTGTCTTACATATCATATAATAAGAGTTTTTTTATTTATTTTTTTTAATTTTTTCTGAAGTGTTATTTAAAAAAAAAAAGTGCTTTCCTTTTCTCACGTATTTTTTTGCAATTTATATAGTTGTCTAACAATAAGACAAACGACAGTGATCAAAGGAAAGCAGCGAGTAGAGACGAAGAGAGCAAGAGGAAGAAGCGGCTCTCGCGCGCTCTCTTTGCAGGCCGAAGGATCGATTGTTCCGGTCCTTTCGTCCCTGCAGGGGTGCTCATGGAGAAATTTTGCACCTGGCTAGCGTACATTTGTATTTCACGCCAAACGTGAAAGAAATAAAACAAGATTATCTTTGCAATAAAATTATTAATTTGGTAAGTAGACATCAAATTAACATTAATCGAAAACATTAATTCGAAAATCTTAAAAAACACGTATTTAAAAAATAAAATATATAAAAATTAAAGAAAAAATGAAAGTGTGTGTGTAATTTTCTCAAGTAGTAATGTCTCCTCAACAGTGCAAAATAATATTAATACTAATTTATATTCCAATCCTCTGCGTTCTTTGCAACGATCAAACGATGGAGGGAAGAGGAAGTGATCCTTTTCATTTTGTTCTCTCATATGCGCCTCTTCTCGCTATCTCTCTTCATCCTTTTCTCTTTTCTATCTTCTCTCTTTTTTCATATCCGTCGCTTTTCTCTTTATACACGAAGTTCCTTCGCACCTTTGGCTCACAAAGCGGGAACGTATTTATCGATCGATCGCAGGACGACCTCGCTCATGTCTCCTACTCCTCCTGGAGGTCAGGAGTCGGCTGGCTAGATTTTCCTCTCTTCCTTCTTCCTCTATATTCTACCAACGTGAATTTCTCTCTTTTTCCTCGCGACGCGGTGCGGTACGACGCGACGCGACTTACTACGGACAGCATCCCTCCGACGCCGCGACACCCCTCACGCTCTCGCTCACGCGGTCGTCGACTCGCACACGCGAGTCTCATTGACGAGCCTCCGACGTGCGCGCGCGAGCGAAGCGACGCGCGGCGTCTCGTGTAGCGTAGGAGACGACGTCGTTATCTTCATCGCGCGATTGACCGTGCAATTGATCCCGATTTAATAGCATTTCGACGATTGGTCGAAAATGAGAAAGTTTTATTCTCGAGAGAAAAGCAAAAGAAAAATTTATTTCTTTGATCTTAGCGCGCGATCTCCAAATTGTTTTGTCAATTTGAGAGAAATTACGATAAATATAACTTCTCGGAAATAAATATTTGATATATATATATATATATTTGTTAAGAAATTTATATATCTCTTGCTCTGACACAGTCTCGCCAAATTGAAATTTTAGAAGCTCGATAATATTGCACGTGTAATGAATACAATGCAATTTGTGCACAATGTTACGTACCACCTATATTCTCTCATAGTTCATTGTCTTTACAGAGACACGAACGTCTTGTCGCGTCGCAAAAATATCCACCAATATTGGCACTTGTACAAGCGTTGCGTATTTGCGTCGCTCTTCAAAGCCTTGAGCACGAAAAACACGTCTTGCAAGAATAAATAAGGAATATGTTTAAGAAGTACAACTGATGATAGCGAGACTCTAAACAAAAGGATGAACTACTAACAGGTATAAGATTACGTTTTTCGAAATACACATACAAAAGCTCCATCGGTGTCTCACTCTTTTTTCTTTATTTCATTTTTCAACACACAATATCAAGCGTAAAAGAAAATTTTCAGTTTAGTATAAGATAAAATTTGTTTTTCAATTGCTATTTCATTAATTTAACGGTAAAAATGAGAAATCGCAAAGCTCTCGATTTAACAGATATAAAGAAAGTTTATAGTTCTCGATGTTACAAAATAACAACAGATATTGTAGATATTTTTTTTTAATTGGCGAGTTTTATCTCTCGCACGGCGCAAAACCGATCATCGCGCGACACCCTGTATGTCGCACCAGACGGTCCTTTCCTCTCACGCCTCCCGGAATCGCGACCCTGTTAAGCGATGCACTGTGCATAATTGTCACAACGCGGCTGTTCGGCCATACGCGGGCGCCTCGTCGCAGTCGAGGACGTCCGGCGACGTTGTTCTTATTGTTAGTCATCGAAACCCCGTGCGTCTCTCGTCGCTTACCTGGATTCGCGCGAGTTCTTCGCCGCCGCGAGACGCGTAAGAAAGCAGGCCAGTCGGTTTTGACCGATGTCTTTTCTCGTGTGCCTGTCGTTCTCGCTGTCTCGCAATCACAAGCCGCACACAGAGTCCACACGCCACGGACAAGGTCAAGGCCGTTAGCCTTCATTCCTTGGCATCCTCCTCCGCGAACCTCCTACAAGCTGTACAGCCTCTCTCTCTCTCTCTTTCTCTCTCTCTCTCTCTCTCTCTCTCTCTCTCTCTCTCTCTNTCTCTCTCTCTCTCTCTCTCTCTCTCTCTCTCTCTCTTTCTCTCTCTCTCTCTCTCTTTCTCTCTCTCTTTCTCTCTCTCCCTTTTTCGTTCTCCTTTCCGTACTTTAAATCGACTTTATATTTATATCTGTTAATGTACAAACTTCTCATGTGCATGTATTCTCGTCTATGATGACGTTCTCTAAAATTTATGTAATTTAAATATTTCAAAACAAATATATTATTCATACAACTATTAAGACCGAAGAATATTTCTAAAAAGCGTTTGAAAAACTGAAACCGTGTCCACGTTTTAGAGAACACGTGAAACTGAGCGAATCTGTCGGGTAGAACGAACGATCTCGCCGACATGATCGGCTCGAGAGCAAGCAGCACTCGGACATTCCGTTGCTGCACAGCTCGTGCGAACAGGTTTCCGAGCGATTGCAAAAAAGCGACGAAAAAAGAAAAGAGGAAAGACGGAGCGAAGAAAAAGGAAAGCACCACGCGCGCGTTGCGCGGAACAGCGAGCTAAACAGAGTCATTCGCGGCGGATCCTTTGATGTAAATAACGAAATCGAGAGATTACAACGGGGGATGTTGTATACTCTTTCCTATTATCTGATCTTCAAACTGTCAATTTTGTTCAATTTTCGTAATATGAGAAAAATGAATCTTTTTTTATGAATATAAATATAG
The DNA here is from genome assembly GCF_002006095.1 of Pseudomyrmex gracilis. NCBI lineage: Eukaryota > Metazoa > Arthropoda > Insecta > Hymenoptera > Formicidae > Pseudomyrmex > Pseudomyrmex gracilis. The sequence goes on from NW_018020630.1 coordinate 505,398, forward strand.
AAATTATCTTTGTGTCATATATTAATCGTTATTTTTATTATGATTATTTACAATTGCGCGACTGTTATTTGTTAATTAAATCGCGAAAATAACGGTTTTTTTTTTTTCAATTTTGTCGATTTATGTCGCGCTTTATCATACATGTTCGACTTCCTCTAATTATGAATCCCCGTCAATAGATAGACGAAATTTTTGGATGCCTAATCGCCTCCGGATAAATCCCACGGGTTGCGTCGAAATTCCCAGGGGGCGAACAGTCGGGTCAACCGGAAGTCAAGGCCACGCGGTCAATCGCCCCGTGATCCGTCGCCGTTATAAATAGATACGGGTATCCCGGTGTGTGTATCTACGTACATATCTGCTGTTCGCACGTCACGTGCCGCGAGATTTGAATATGTATCTCGCGGAGTACTCTTGAACGCTATTTATATATCATCCCTCTTTAGCGGTATACGTTTGTTCCTAAAAAGAAAAAGACATGTTGCTAAATTCTCTTGTTGTTAGATTCTCTTTGCTCTTTTTCAGATAGAATTATTAATCAACTAATTACAAAGCAGAGTGCGTAACACATCCCCGTGTTTTCACAATAACAACTTTTCATATACTCTGTGGGATATATATACACATATATATATCGTTTGTGTACACACACTGATTGGCAACTCTCTCGCGATTCGAAAATGCCGCGAAAATGTTTCCATTAGCGTAATTAATCAGGGGAAGCCGCGTGGCCGCATTTCGTGTTTGTTTTTCAGGAATCACCTCGGGCCAACCCTTTCAATTTCGCTTACCCTTTCTTCCACCTCGACAAAGCTTGGTCGCGGGATTTACCTGGTAATTTGCATACCATTAAAGCGACCGCATCGGCCTACCGCATGACGTTAACGTTTGACGTCGCATCGACGATTCAATCATCTTAATTATCTGCGACAACGCATTGTTTTTCGTGGCGCTATTCTGTGAAATACGACACAATTTGTTGTTAACGAGAGAGAGTGTGAGGTTGTCAGTGTAATGAAAACATTTCTTTATTTATCTGTTTTTTTTTCTTGGATCAATTTTCAAAGAGTCAAAATACTTTTATGATTGCTTGTATTATCTGTATATTTTTATATTATCGTTTTTAAAAGTGTATATGTTAATGTATATTCTTTTTTTCTCTCTCTTTTTAGTTTACATTATTTGTTTTATTATAAAAAAGAAAACCACTAGATAAATAGAAACTCAAAAGCAATTTAAAAACGTCACTTTTTATATGAGTATCAACATGCAAAATTGATAGATAATTGTTTCGAAACTTTATTTAATTTNTTTTTTTTTTTTTTTTTTTTTTTTTCGACAATTTTTCACGTTTATCCGTTGTTTTCTCCGTTTATATTTATTTACTCTGTTTATGTATTTACTGATGTTTTTACTAGGATAGAGAAACGGAGAGACAGAAAGAGAGAGAGACAGACACATGCGCGCCATTTCGGACGCGCGTTTTTGTCTTCTGGCGAAAGTGGTGGTCGATATCCGCGTCCGGTATTTCGAGGCGCCTCTCACCCTCGTTGCAGGCACCACGGTGGAACCCCCAAAGATCGTTCGGGCAATGACCCCGAGATTATATATTCCGCCGGTGTGCGAGGTAGTGCTGTGCAGGAGGGGTTTATATGCCCTCCGAATTCGCTCGCGAAATCAGCACGCAGAATCAACCCCGATGTAACGTTGTGTGTGAAAACTTTTCTTTCTTTCATTGTATTTATTTTTTATCGAATAATAGATTTTAAAAAATCGTCGTTTACAAGGGCAAGAGAGTGACTTATCTCTCTTTGTACATACACAATTAAAACTGTCCATAAAGTTCATAATAAGAAAAGAAAGTTATTTCATTTAAGTTTGTAAAATTTTAATACACTTATATTATCCATGCAATTGTTTTAATTCCTTAGAGAATCGATTTTGTTACTCTCTTACTAAGGTTCTTTTCTCAGTGTTTCTTCGAGACAATTTGTCTTTGCATCACTCTCTTGTTTATTTTTTCAATTATATAAATCATTATCACATAATTATTTTCTCTTATCGTCGAATAATGTACTAATTATTCCAGGTTTTCCTTATGAAGGCTTATCCCAGAATAGTTTCATAGCATTTTTCCGCACATTTTGATTGACAAAGTCAAAAAAGTGTTCGAACTCATTGATTTATCAATTTTTCGTGATTAAAAAATATATTGCGCACCCAAAGAGATTATTACACACTCATTGCGGATGATGTATTATCCGTGTCTCGCGCGCGGAAAGGTTCTCTCGTTCGCAGTAGACCGAAGGGAGAGCAGTGCGCAAAGGGACGAAAGGACGAGAGAAGAGAGCGGGGAGGAGAAAAGCCAGAGAGAGGCAAAGAGAGACAGAGAGAGAAAGAGAGGACTCCGCGCACTTCGTCGGGGTGGTTGCCCTCGTCTGCGCTTTGTGGGAAATAGCCGCTCAATAACGCGTAGGTCCTCCTCGTCCGCCCCTGCTCACCCTCTCTCGGCGAGGCAAGGGCCGATGCCCCAAAAGACAGACGTCGAACTACCGTTGCCCTATCCGTCCCGTCATCCCTTGGAAAAGGTTAAACTTTGTCCTTCCTCCTCGTCTCTTCGCTTCTGCTCTAAGAAATTTTATGAGCAGAAACAAAAAAAAAAAAAAAACGCACCGCATAATCAGTCGCGTTTGCAAGTGGTTGCAAGAGTTGTCGCCACTGAACACACACGTGTGTATAACGAGAGAATTTAAGATCTTTAGTAAAAATCATTTTACTGAAACTACAAAAGACTTGTTGCAATTAGTCTAAAACCAAAGAACTACGGATTAAACATTTGATCGATCAAAGGGAGAGAAAATTATTCTCGAATTATTAGTCGCGTTTGTGCAACTAGTTGCTACAAATATACATATGTGTGTATTCAGATATTTTCGTAAAACAGTCTCTAAATCTCCCACGTGAGGCGTGAGTTTCGTGATTTTACAACTAAAGCGCATGATCATCTCGCGACAATTTCCAGCGAGAAGAAAAAGGGATGAGAATGCAGGTTTTCCCTTATGCATTTTTTTTTTTTTTTTTTTATCTCGCGAGTTCGCTGACTGAGATCGATAGGTGCTAACCCATCGCGCGCGAAAATACGGTAGGAAGGAGAGAGAGAGGGTGGCGGGAAACAGATCACGGTGTGTATCGATCTCGCCCCTAGGGACTCGCGGCAGGATTAGGACGTCACGGTAGCCACCCACGACGAGGCGGCGAGCGCAGGAGCGGCGCGAGGACCTCGTGGCCCTTGGCAACCGGTTGCCAGGAATCGTTTATGTGCACCTCTCTTTCTCCTCGCGCGCGTCCCGTCATCTTCTCGTTTCATTCTACTTCGTCACCGAAGGACGACACGTCGATAACGTAAAAGCATTCTCGCGAACGAAACGATCGCCGTAGTGTTCTCGCGCAAAAAGAGCAAACAAATTGGAAAACAAGAGACAAGACACAACATTTCATGAATTATTAATCCCTTTTTTTTTCTCTTCATTTCTGTCGATTAAAAATTAAATTCCTTTAAAGAGTTGATTATTTTTTATATGTAAAGAACAATTTTCCTGGTAAAGCGATCGGAGCGTTCTCTGAAAATATAGCCAGGCGAAGCCGGACGACTGTGTTTAAAAATGTTATGGATGTTGGCTTGTATCGGTTGTTTCAAAAATGAGAGTATTTTACATAACTTCTAGCTAACAACTTTAAGAAAATATATTTACTATATTAGATTTCTTGGTTTTTAATATACTCAGACACTCCGAACACTAGACAACTTATAGATATGCATCTTGTATTGATTTCAGTTACGTACATAAACAATAATTTATTTCTCGGTGGTGCTGTAAAACCGCATATAAATTCCATAGCTTAAAATTCAAAATTATATACGCGTAAGTACGGAAGAATGCAGACAGGTCCGAGATGAGCGGTGAGATTCGCTCCTGCGACATCAACCATCCAATGACGCAACTTGTGCAACCCCCTCGCGGCCTCCAACCCCGCGCCATTCGCGTGGTACACCCATCCCGTTTCCGCATACCACGCGCATACCCTCAACCTAACCTAACCCTATATCACTTTCTTAGGTCGTTGATCCTGCGGCCGCGCGAGCGATCGAACGCGTTTTTTTTTATAAGTTTTTATGTATGAACGGTTTTCGCAAAAGACACGACGAATCGATCTGATTCTCTTATTTGGAATTACAATTTCTTACATCTTACACTCAAAACACGTCTATTCGCTTTCCGCACATGATTAGCATTTTAAGGATTAAATATTTAAGGAAAAAATGCATGCAAGATAATGCTCAAAATATCCAAAATTAATTGCAATAATTATTTGTTCTAGTTTGCGCGTATTTTTTCTGGTTTTTTCTTTTGTATACGAATTACCTAGCGTTTTTGACTGTCGCATTCTCTTATTGTCGTATATATTAAATTAAATATATGTATATTTATTCTTCTTTCATCCTTTTCTCTCTTTATAAAACGTGAAGTTCTTTACATTTGTGATACTACTGTGTGTTTTTCAGACAACAGAAACTGCTATTCTAAATGCTTTTAAAATCCTACTCTTTTCTCAAACAAACGTGTAATTTCGGACTTGGAACCGGCGAAGTTACATGTCTGACTCTGACGAAAATACGGCAGTTTCAACTTTCAACGCTACAACGTGCACCACAGATAGCACCACTTCGTCGACATGTTTTTGAACATGGCCGAGACGTCGAGCAGCGATAATCGAGAAAGAGAGAGACCGCAATTCGGAACGCGAAACTTACCCGTTGACGGGAACATCTTCGAGCACAATGCATGGTATGTCAAATCTTCGCGTGCAATTTCAAGTGTTCTATTCAATTTAACGTTGGATTAAATACACACATATATATTTGGCGTGTCTTGGCATAACCTATGGAATTAAAAAAATTTAACATTTGGTTTTCTAAAAAGGGACAATGTCACATGGGATGAAGAACAAGAGAGGCTGGCTCAACAAAAGGTGAATGAGAATTCCGTCGTGACGATATCGTCTGAAGAACTGTTAAAATATGAAACTGAAGCGAATAAATATTGGGACAAATTTTATGGAATACACTATAATAAGTATGTAAAGCCTCATCCTTTTTCTTCTCTATGATTGTGTATTAAACAATTTATATGTACTTAAATAGTAAAACCTTTGAGTAAATATATACAAAATCTATTTCAGGTTTTTTAAAGACAGACATTGGTTACTAATTGAGTTTCCAGAGTTAGCATCTAATACAGTGAAACAAGACACAGAAAAACCTATGAGAGCCGCACTTACCGAACAAGATAGGATTTTTGGAGACAAACACATAAAAATTCTTGATTTACCATGTAAAGATGGTTGCAGAATATTTGAAATAGGCTGTGGTGTAGGAAACACTGTGTTCCCTATACTTATGTACAATACAGATCCAAAGTTGTTTGTATATTGTTGTGATTTTTCTGCAAAAGCCATTGATATACTGCAACAAAGTCCTGCTTATAATGTAAATAGGTAAAATATCTCTAAAGTTATGTTAAATAATTTTATAAAACGTACAAATAGCTTTTTGTGTGAATTTCTTCCAAATGTTCTATGTACAAGTTATGATTATTTCAGATGTAAAGCTTTTGTTCTTGATATAACTCAAGAAACTTGGACGACTCCTTTTGAGCCAGAAAGTTTGGACATTGTTGTTCTTATATTTGTATTGTCTGCTATTCATCCTGATAAGTATGTTGTTATCTTTTGTGTTATTAATTAGAAATTCGAATTTTTTGTTTTATCTATTATATATTTTTCACATATTCGATTTCGTTATTCGTATTCTTCTTTTCATTGTCTTGATATATTGACAGCTATGAAATATTTCGCTGTATAAACGTATTATTTTTATATTGTGTTTTGTACAGAATGCAAACCGTTGTGCAGCAAATACACAAGTACCTAAAGCCAAGAGGAATAGTTTTGTTTCGTGATTATGGTAGATACGATCAAGCCCAGTTAAGATTTAAAAAAGGCAAATGTCTTGGTAAAAATTTTTATGTACGTGGAGATGGCACCAGAGTATATTTCTTTTTGCAAGGTAATATTCAAAACTTTCTGTTGATAACTTTCTATATAATAGAATATTATTAAATTGTCTATTATTTTAGAGGAAGTTAGAAAATTATTTATTTCTAACGGCTTCATCGAAGAACAGAACTTTGTTGACAGAAGACTGCAAGTTAATAGAGGCAAACAATTGAAAATGTATAGGATATGGGTACAAGCAAAATATCGAAAGGTTTCGTAAATAGCAACTGTATTATTTAACGTATTTTACTTGTTACGTGGAAAGAAAAAGTTATGTCGAAAAAGACATAATGTTAAAAAACATAATGTTAAAATAAAAAAAGATATTCTTTATACATACGTTGATTTTTTCTATCTTTTATGTGTGTGCAGTCAATTTATATTAAAACTTGGATGTTTACTTAAATACAAAAATATTCATTTATAAATATTTATTTAGATGGAATTTAATGAAATACGTTATTTATTGCAAATAAATTTTCTTGTATTTTGATATATTATTTTGCAATACGATACGTTATTTTGCAAATTGCACGCATACATACCTGTGTTTGATGTGACATTTTATTGGTAGCCAACAGTGCAGCAGATGCCATCTAGAGGTAAGTGAGGAAAAATGTAGTGGAACACTTAATGTAGATTATTTGTGTTGGATAGTTCTCTCCAACCTTTAAGTAACGAAACAGATATTACCGATCTTTCGATATAAAACTAAACACACGGTGTGATCATTATTTTTTTAAACACGATTATATCGATCGGTATTGCTATATAATACAGCTATTATATACAATTATTAAAATACTCATCTATTATGATGGACGATTACAGCATAGAATTGGATCGGGAAACCGGTCTTTATTGCACGTTGCACTTATTCACCGATGTTACAAATATCTCCGAAGTATGCAAAGAAGTTATAACCGGTAAGCTTCGTTGCTGTGTAGTGAAAGCTTCGCTCGTGGCCGACGCTTTTCAAGCGGTAGTAGCCGCGAACAAAGCCGCTCTCAATGCCAAGCAAAGTCGATTGGTCACCAAAACCGTGTACACTGAAGTTTTATTTTGCCTGTCCATGTCCAAGAACATTTCACGTTCTTTGATCGAGTTCGGTATCAGTGACAATGATAAAAATATTCTGGTGATACTGATACACAAGGCAGGTGAAGAACAAGCTATGTTAAAAGAACTTTTGAGGTGCATCAAAGGAGAGCGAATAGCCATTTCGAGGATACAAGAGTTTACAGATACAAATCTCGTGAAGAAAACTTACAAGATAGATGAAGACGAATTGCGCATTTCTAATCTCACCGATGCCGTTGTATCAAGAATTAGTTGCAAAGAAATTATGCTATCAAAGTAGAGAACAGAAGAGGACAGAAAAATGCAGCAAAATAAATCTAAATGTCAATTATCATTAATGATATAACAGAAACTTTATTTGACAAAAATATATAGGTTTAAATAATTGTTAAACGTATAAATATGTCAATGAAGCAGTTTGTATACTTTCGTACTTGTTTAAATTATAATTACTATAATTCCTTGAATAATTATTTTATAAATTTTGCCTCAGCAAACTTGCCAGTACACTAACATATCCCAAAACTAAGAAATAATAGATTAGATATCTTATGAAAGAAACATCTATATGTATATGATCAACAATATATGTCAAATACAAATTATCTAGTGTTGAATTGTTGATGCAAATTTTTAAAATCATGTTGAAGAAAGCATTGATAAAACTTTTATTAAATTCTGACGACTCTGTTATCAAAACATGTCATTCATCATCTCTTCATCATATTCTTCCATATCATCTCTGCAAATAAAAATTCAGAGTAAATATTTCCAATTCGAAACTGTTCAGATCAACTCGAATGTCACAAGAGATCTTGTTAGGATTATTTGTCTACCATCTAATTCAACTTTACAGTGTGAACAAAAAAATATTGATATGGATAGAAGACAGTTAGGGAAGGGGAGGAGAATATGTGTTAATGGGAGATGTACTTTTTTTTCTTTTTTTTTTTTTTTTATTCACTCATAAATAAGGCCAAAGATGCGTAGAAAATAATCGTTATATCCGCGAGGATATGGTACACATCGAAATCCTCCGCGGAAGCCAAGAGTAGTAAACTTTAAATACAGCACCCCTTAAACACACACAGAATTTGTCAGTAATGCTTTCGAGACAGTTTATTACGAATACCTCGGCAAATTGCACATCTCGCAAAACGCTAAATCCGCGGCATTGAGAAAAGTGCAATGGGGACAAGTCCAGAGAGCTCGACCGGGTGTTGGATTTGCAATCGGTTCAGTACCGACGCCTATTCCGCCACTGGCCTCCGCAGCCACAGACGACGACGTTCTCGAGCCACTGGGAAAGGATGCTGTTTGCGAAGATTGCGACGACGTAGAGACAGATATGAGCTGATCTACCGTCGCCCAATGCTCTGACTGTGACCATTCCAGCGCTTTTTGTTTATCTTTAGTGCGAATTGCTTCGAGCAATGGCGTCATATGATCCTGCACAATAAAATAATATATTCATTGTAGATATTGATAGTTATCATTGCTTGATCAATTTTTAATTGGACTTTAGTTGCGTTTTTTAAAAATTCATCTCTTTTTATTGATAATACCTTCATTGGATACATATCCATAGTAGCAATGAAGAGAAGCAAATGAAAGTCGGAAGTTGCCTCAAGAAATTGATCCCCACTGAATTGTTGCATGTAAGTGCATAATGAATTGAATTCCTGGACTTGTCCATCAATTTGTCTAAAATTGAAAAGAGACATATATTGATGTGTATTATATAATTGTATAATTATAATAGAATTAATATATACATATGCCTATAATTTTATATATTTATTTTTATAATATATGTAGAAAGGGCCGATACGGAGTAAAATACTAGGTGTTGATGTATAAATGATAATCTTTATTTAAAAATGCCAAACGTTTCGACTCTTGGTTTGAGTCATCTTCAGTGGCATACAAAAATCTACATAAATAAATTAATATAAAAATTACAAAAAACCAAAGAAACAGAGCAGAAAAAAGTCAAGCAACAATTACAACTCACCATTAAGATAAATATAGGCAGTACATCACCTTGCAATAAGTAAGAGATATTAAATAGTTGATATTCATCACAATGTTTCAAATAACCAAAAATGTTCTCTTCCCATGTCTCAAGTTAGGTGGTAAACAAGAGACATAAACTACACAACTGATGAACATTTTTGGTTATTTGAAACATTGTGATGAATATCAACTATTTAATATCTCTTACTTATTGCAAGGTGATGTACTGCCTATATTTATCTTAATGGTGAGTTGTAATTATTGCTTGACTTTTTTCTGCTCTGTTTCTTTGGTTTTTTGTAATTTTTATA
>NW_018020630.1:515136-530172 GCF_002006095.1 Pseudomyrmex gracilis
GTAAACTGAGGAGTAAGCGGTGTGGATGCGGGCACATCCACTAGTAGATATTCCACCGGCAAAGGTCTCGCTAATCTCGTGACTTCGTTTCCGTACATGTATATTTACTAAATTCCAAAAAAAAAAAAAAAAAAAAAAAAAAAAAAAAAAAAAAAAAACAAGAAAAAAAGATTTTAACATTGTATGTAAATATTTTTGTGTCTATCCGATTTAATCAAACGCGGTTTCAGTGCCGCGATCGGTTCGAACGGAAAGTCATCGAAAACAAATCACCCAACGCGTTAAAGGCGAGTTTTTATACATTGATCCACACGACGCAACGCGATTGGCGCACCGTGTAACGAGCGCGCGAATGAACGACGTCGTTTCGTGCCGCGGAACGGGAGGGTCGACGATTTTGACGACGACGACGACGACGATGACGGACAACAACAATGGCGAAAAAAGAGGGAGACTATTTTAGCGGGTTATTCGCTGAACGCGAGAGAAGTATACGAGCACAGAGAGGGAAACGAACAGAGGCGGAAAGAACCGAACCAGCGCGCGGGGTGTGAGGCGGAAAGGGGGAGAAGGAAGGAGAGCGACGAAGCGCGTAAAGCGTAAGCGACTAGCGCGCGCCGCGGTGTGTGTCGGTCGGTCGGTCGGTCGGTCGTCGCCGCCATGCTAGTGGTTAGTTTAGTGAACCAAATATCATGATGTGGCAAAACGTTCGCACGAGCTGAGGTGCCGTAGCCACACCGCGCGCGTTAACCGGCAACGCCGTCGTAATGTTATTCACAGCAGCACACTCACGACGTTCGATAAACACGTATAAACACGCAACGCGGAAAGTACAAAAAGTATATATGTACACACGACATATGTAGTGAGAAAGAGAGAGAGAGAGAGAGAGAGCGAGAGAGGGAAAATACGCATACATATATTATACACGCAGTAGAGAAAAAAACTTAAAGTAGACACACTTTAGCTTGAAACTTCTGAGAGGACCACAGCGGCGGCGACGGGGACGACGACGACAACGCAACGATAACGACAACGGTGACGACGACAAGCCAACGGTGTTGGTATCGGTGGTAGTTGTGTGGTGCTCGAAGTAGTAGTAGTAGTGGTTGTTGTTCGGTGCGAGCAAAACGGCGCGCTGTACGACGTCAGACCCGATGTAAATCAAAGAGCTTGCCGAATCGGCACGGCTTTAGGCGTAACATCGCGCCAGTGAGGATTGCCGCGGTACGAGCCGCGAGTGACGAGTGCCAACGACGAATCAGTCTTCATAGCGCGGCAAGAAGACGGTTAACAGAACACGGTACGGAAGCATTTGCAGAATCTTACGGTCCGCGAAGAAGCGAGAAAAGACGCGAGGGGAGAGAGAAACGGAGAGTAAGAGTAGGGAGTGGAAGAGAATCTGAGAGAGAGAAAGAGAGAGAATGCGCTTGCTGCATGTATGTGCAAATTTTTTTTTGTGTCCGTTATGTGTATCTGTATACATGTGTGAAGCGTCTGTATGTATGTGCGAAGAAGAGACCAAGATCGACGAGTACAAATGAAAAAGAAGGCATGCTGGAGCATACGTGAAAAAGGGAGAGAGAATCGCAATGCGCGCACGCGCATCCGGAACAGCGAGGAAGAGAGCAGAGGAAGGGGGAGGGGCGAAGGAGCGAGACGAAGCGCGCAACATTCCCGCGGAATCTGTCTGACACGCAGTAGTTTCGAGAGCGGTTTTCGACCCGAGTATCACATCTCGCCACGAGTCGCGATCGGTGTAGCTAACTCGGTGTGCAGGTAAAAGCTCGATGACAACACAACACGTTGTTGGTACATCGGAGCATCGCGACAGCCGCTTTTCATTCATTCGTTATGTGTATATACGTGGTGCGTCTGTATGAGTTGTGTATGCATGCATGCAATACGCGGCACACGACGTCGCGAAGAAGTGCCGCGACACCCGATACGTCCTTCCTCCCCCTTCGCTGAGTTCTCTGGTCCGTCGGCTTGTACCTCCTCTCCTCTCGGCTCCGCTCCGTCACGCGAGAGAGTGGCAACGTCGACGCTTTAATGGCGAATCCCGAGCACTCGCTATCCCCCGGCACGATTTTGGCGGGATTTTCGGCGCATGCGCGCCAGTCGCAAAGTGTTGCTTTTTTTTTTTCTTTCTTTCTTTCTGGAACTTCTCTTTCTCGCGACGCTTCTCGCGTTGCATAATGACTTAATCTATTCGCGCGAATATATAAAGCGCGTCGGATAACGCGCACGCACAAAACCGGATGGATGATACTTGGAATATTAGAAGCGCGAACTTGTGTGGAAACGCGCGCGACATCGCTTTGGTGTCCCCCTCCCTGTCATATAGGTATATCTGTCGTGGAAATAAATTTGCCTATTCATATGCGCGCACGTGTGTAAATAAGAGGACTTTTTTTATGCCTCCGAGGAATAAAATATGTCAGAAGTAAGATATTGTGTTCTCTGTAAGAGAGAAGAGTCAACATTTCTTATTTATATTCTTGTGTGTTTTAAACGTGCATTATAAGTGAAAGTGTGTGTGTGTGTCAAACTCTTCACAATACAGATTATGTTTTTATGGAAACGTTTGAAGATGTGTAACGCGAGCAAATAAAAACAAAAAAAAAAGTACGTCTTGTATGGAATAATAATTTATAATTGAAAAAATTAAATTATATCATATGAAAAGGTTTAACATCAGGTTTTAGAATTACGTAATCATTTTCAGCGTCTAGAATGATTAAGGTTGGGAGCAATATTACCCGGCCTTAAGGTGAGAAATCTCAAATATTTTGACAGTTTTTCATTAATCCTTTTTTTCAGCATTTGAAGCGCGAGTATGAAAAAACCGCGAATATATTCTCTTGTTTTTCTTTAACTCCTTGAGCAATTAAACGTGTTTGATCCGCGATTTTTATCATTACGCGCCATATCTCGCACAAATATATATTATTTCACATAATTACAAAACTAATTTTATTGTCGAATAAAAATATTAGAGGATCGAAAATTTCTCCGAGTCGGAACGAGACATTTTTCGCGATACGCGAACGGGTTAATACGTCGCGACAAGTTCAAGTTGGTCGCGCTTTCCCGCCTTTTTCGCGCGGTGCGTTTCGGTCGCGAATCGAACGGCCGCGCGCGTCCGCTCGCGAATGTTTACCACCGTCACGTGTACGCCGCGTCGTATCGATTCTCCCCGAATCGTGTTCAGGCTTCCTGGAAAAAGGAGAGACGAGCAAGCGAGCTGGCACATTGGCGGGCGAGCCAGTCAGCCAGCCAGAGCCAGTCAATTTAGTGATGTTACATACGGGATATAAACAATGTCACGACGCGATCGGAAACGATCTCGTTCGCGAGCGAGTAGCGTCGATTAAACTGGAAAACGTCGATGATTCGATGACGCACGGAGCGCGATATGGGTCAAGGAATGTGGGCCGACGCGGTGGCGGCGCGGTTTCGCGCGTACTTGAAATCGGGAAAGTCCAACGAGAAAGGACAACAGCGACAAACCGAGCAGACGAGTCTACGAGTGTGTTGAATCGACGGTGCGGGTGCGTGAGAAAATAAAAATCGTATAGATATCAAAGAATTAATTCCGCGCGAAGAAAACGCGGCGATATGTGAGATAGGGAAAGAGAAAAAAAAAAAACAGCAGAAGAAAGAAGAGAGGCGAACGGTGTGTGTTTACCGAGAGTTTTGTTTACATTCATGAATGATGACTTGACCTTTTAGGGTTTTTCTCTCTCGTAAACGTGTAATGTCTTTTACGTTTTGCGTGAATAGATACATTCCTGTGCTCTCCTGGTTTATTAATGATGCGGTTTTGCTCGTAGAAAATAACTTCGCCACGCGAGAGGATCCTTAACTCCGTTTATTATACATTGGACTTAAAGTGTCGGTATTGTCCGCACAATTCGCGTATTGACCACACACACACACACATACACAGTACGCGAATAGATTTACATACATGTCACACATTTTGCGATTTTGTCTCCGAGTCACTTCTACAATTTTTCCCGTCGATAAACTCTCGTCGTAACGTTTCTTACGCGCGATATGTGCAAGAACTTGGAGTACGCTGTAAGTGTTCGTGTGTGTGCTTGCGTGAGTGCGTACGTGAGTGTATTATACGATGAAATTGCAAAGACGGGGAAAGATGTGCACGCATGTGCCTTGTACGCGTGTGTTGCGCTTCCAGATGCTGGATCCGAGTGTGCTAACGGACTTGGAGGAGCTGACGCTTTGCAGTTGCTGCCAGCAGAAGTACAATGAAACGGAGCAATGTCCTAAATTTCTCAGCTGCAAGCACTATTTCTGCCTGCGTTGCATCGAGAATAATCTGTTGAAGGGACGTGACTTATTCTGCGCGCACTGCTGGAAGAAGACGGATCTTGGAGATCAGGGTCCGGATGCTTTACCGACCAACTCACCTCTTCTAGCTCTGGTCAGCAGTTTGTCGCGTCTCAAGATCACAAATAACACATCTAGCAAGCCGGGCGATAAGGAGAGAAAGGTAAACACCGATCTCTCAATCGTCGATTGTTTAAATGTTTCCACCAGTTTTTATATCTAGTCTGTATGTGTGTGTGTGTGTGTGTGTGTAAAATAAAGTGTTTAACCGTGTAAACTGCAGGTGTCAAATAGAAACAAAGGCAAATGGCGCGCGCGTAATTACAGATTTGATGTTAAATTTTTCAATATTTGATTTCTGATTCATATTTTATCTGATTCGATACAAGTTTTTTTTAATGTTTTCATGATAATACTGAATTAATTGGCGCGCGTAATTTAGCATACCAAAGGTCACACCACGTCAAAATAAGAATTACAGTTCAAGAACGATCAATAACGATCTTTTCAAAGAACAGTTCGAATTTACTCGTGAGAAGATTAACCGAGAACACCGCGCGTTGCCGCGTAGAATATGTCACGTATAACAATAGATACGAAAAAGAACGGAATAGTTCCAGTTGAAATTCGAAATGCACGATGCGTACGCGTGCACACGCGTTGGAGGAAACGCGTAGCGAGTGCGAAGCCATACTGCGAGAGAAGAGTTCCCAGCAGTAATAGGATGATGTTGTAAGAACTAATCGTTATTCTTTCTCTCGTTCAAGATACAGTCAGAGTCATTCTCATGTTCGCGGTAATTTTGTGATTATCATGCATTTTTTCTTTAATCAAACTAAGCGAGAATTAACACAAGTAAGAAATTCGTTACTTGTAACATTTTATATAGAAAGATATGATAGAGTGGGAAGACCGTGAAGCGGATCAATAAAAAATTTTCTCTAATATTTTCACAGAGCGAGAATTGTCACACGCACGGAATGCCGTTGGCATTATGGTGTGCGACGTGTTGCACGGCGCTTTGTAGAGCGTGCGCTACGCCGCAAGAGCATCCGGGTCATCAGATCAAATCGCAAACCGATGCCAAAGAACAGCTCATATCCGACGTAAGTCGATTGTTTTTTGTTTCTTCTTTGGAAGCTTGGAAGAAGCAGTTCGTGAGAGCTTAACAGTGAAAAAATATGTTGCGATTATTTTGTAGGTTCAATTGGAATTAGTCGCCGTAGGTAAACTGTCCACGGAAATTCAAAGACTGGCTATGCAGCAACGTGAATTTCTCATAAAAGTACTGGAGGCTTGCGTGACGCTGAAGACACACGTAGAGACAGATTTGCAAAACGGTTGGAGTCATTTTCCAGAACTAACAGATGCTCGCGAGACTTTGGGAAAAACAAAGGCTGGTCTGCAGATGAGCGAGACCCCGGGCGATGTGTACAGTCTGCATTCGCAGCTTGTTCTCGAGAAACAGAGGCTGCAGTCAAAATATCAGGAAATGCTGCTACAATGCCAGCTAGATGATCTCATCGGCAATTCTGGTGTGATCTTTGATTTTGCTCTGCTGAAACAAGCGCTGGCGGGCATACATACGGGGGATCCGATCGTCTCTCAGGGAGTTGGCAACGGCGGTCGCTTACCGAATCACCTAGCGGCCTCACAAAATCCGATACTATTCCTTGCAAATTACTGCATGTCGCAGCTGTACACGCGCCACGTTGTCAGCAAACAACAACACATGCAGAATGGCACGATGGAATATCACCATTCGAGTATAATGGCGCCACCGCAACAGGCGCCGCCAGGATCCGTACACGTTCACCAAGGTCCGCCGCCACCGCCGCCGGGACCAAACCAAGCTCCACAACAGCTCCTCATTCCACCCGGCTCGCCGTCCGTTAAACCCGTACCGCCTACACCGCCCAATGCCATGCTGCACCCACAGCAACAGTCGACATTTATGCCGGACGCAGTTGGTACTGGCGGCGCCGGCGGTGGCAGCCTGGTGACCGTCCACTCGTCTCCCCAACCGCCGTCCAATGCGATCACGGCGACACTAACGCGCGGCCCGACAAATCCGTATCCTCTGTATTATTTCAATATTGAAGTAAACGGCTCGCCGCACGGCCGCATCGTGATCGAGGTGAGACCGGACGCGGCGCCAAAGATGGCGAAGAATTTTAGCGTGCTGTCGACGGGGGAGGCTGGTGTCGGCTACAAGGGCTGTACAATATTTCAGTGCTGGGAGGGTGAGTCTGTGATCACAGGCGACTTTGAACTTAACAACGGCCGCGGAGGTCGCAGCATATTCGAAGACGGTTATTTTATGCCCGATGACACCAAGTTCCCAGCGGTTAGGGGTGCTGTTGGCATGAGACGAACGCAGAAACGCCATGATAACCTCGGTATGGTCGGCTCGCAATTTCGCATAATACTACAGGAAATGCGCGGATTCACCGGTATCTTCGGTCATGTGGTTGAGGGATTGGAGCTGGTGGAGAAGATATCTACGTTCGGTGATCAGACCGGCAAGCCTACCAAGAATATTCTAATCACGAAGTGCGGTAAATTGTAACGTTTATGCTGTCGTCGCTATCGCGCGGTTTGTTGCAGCATGGGATGGAGCTCCGGTAGATGAGTACATCCTTTATATTGTATAACGCCGTACACATACACACACAAACACAAACACATGTTCTCCCGCTCTAGATAACCGAAGAAAAGTCGTGACGGTATCCCCGAATTGCGCTCTTGATCGCGCAAGAAAATCCTATACGTAAAAAAAGAAATACAAAAATAATAATAATAATAATAATAATTGCGTTAAAAAATAATTGTTCGATACAATTAATCGTTGTTAACGTATATCGCTGCGCGTATGTCTTATATATCCGGGGACGCCATCGCGATTCGATTTATTAGCTCCACGAAATCCTCGAATGTTCCGTACGAATCACGCAACTTAATTAACTATTAACAATAGCGTCTAAAGATGTCGAATCTATTTTTAAAACGTGGGCGCGTGCGAGAAGAAATAAAAAAAAAAAAAAATCCATATTTTGCTATATTGACCGGGAATCTAAATATAAGATTCTGCTAAACAATAACGACGATGATTGACACATACATACGTACCTCAGAGATCGATCGTGATATCGATATGACTTTCTCTATATAGTTGATATGACGTATTTGTTTTTTAGAGAGAGAGAGAGAGAGAGAGAGAGAGAGAGAGAGAGAGAGAATACGAAAAAAAGAGAGAGATCCGGCGTTTATTTTGGCTATTATATCGGGGCGTTAATTCTGCTACTACGTTATAGGTCATATAGAGCGTGTGTCGTGCATCGGGCGTGATTCTACATAAAGGAAACGATTTGACTCGTGAGTTCTCCGGCAGAGTTGCCCGCCCGGTCACAGGCGCAGCTAATGTTTTAGATCGTAGATAGTGAATAAAAAGAAAAAAAAAACACGTGTAGATTTAAAAACACGTGAGGACTAAGTGTATCGAACTATTTGGGTTTAACCAATCGTATATCGCGTATTTGATATACGCGATGTATTCGTTAAAGAAATGAAGAGGGTATTCCTATTGTGTATGAGCGAACATTTGATTCTTTCAGTTTTTTTTTTTTTTTTTTTTTTTTTTTTTTTTTTTTTTTTTTTTTTTTTTTTTTTTCTCCTGAACGAGCGATCTCACGATATTTCGTGGTAAAAAGTAGCGATTAAATACATGCAGATTTCTCGTTTAGAATCTTAGCCGAAAAAAGCAAAAGAAAAGATATCGGCGTAGTTAATATTGTAGGAGGGCAATTTTTATGGTTTTGTCGGACACGGCAATCTCGCGTGTCGTTCCGTTCCAGGGATACCAGAGGGAAAAAAAAGAGCTAAAAGGGAAAAATAGAAAGACGATTCATCACGCACGCGCGTCCTACGAAAAAAGGATCTTGCGAAGTTTTGCTGTTCGAATTCTTACAGCAAAAATACCTATTCCCTTTTTGTTCTTTTGCGAATTATAGCGAACCGTTGTGAATTATATAAACTATATTGTAAGATTAGATCTCAATACAAATCGCAAATGTATGCAAGGCCTAACTACTACTATGTAGATCGTAAGCCTCGTTTTCGTCCGATCGAAAAAATAAACGAAAGAAGAAAAAAAAAGATATGTACGGATATATATATATAAAAAACACGTATATATATATATATATATATATATATATACTAAACGAAATCATTCCTCGATGCTGTATATCGAACTATTATCAAGATAATGTAATTGCGTTATAATTACTTGTCTGAAATCCTCGTAATTAAGTCCCATACGTTGTGTACTGGTACAATATATACTGTCGCGCGCGCGCGCGTGTACACGAGAGCAGATGCGCATCTCTTCTTTGTGTACACGCGCGCGCGTAATTTCCACGCGCGTACAAGACAAAGGCACACTCACGCGGTACCGTAATATAACATAAATAAAAAAAAAAAAAAAACAAAAAAAACAAAAAAAAAACAAAAAAAATTACACGCCCTTGCGTCATCGCGGACATGCCTTCAGAAGAAAAGCCTCATTTGATGTTGAACTTGAAAGTTTTAACACTTGTTAATTAGCTGATAAAAAAAACAAAAAAAAAACAAAAAAACAAAAAAAAACACGTCTTTCGCGATCTCGGCATCGCGCGGTTTGTGCGTCGCGATGATTGACGGCAACACGGAACGCGCTGTGTGTTGCGCATCATCCCTTAGAAATAAATGAAAACTCGCTCCTGTACATGTACAATATCGTATGCAAGACGACGATCGGAATGAGGGGCTGTGGCTGTGTGTTCGAACCGATGAATGAATGAACGCGAAATACTTTCTGTTTCAATTCCGCGAGCGACGAAGACTCCGACAAAGTGTGTAAAGTAGTACGTAAATCCTCGATCATAGACGCAATCGTGTGAGACAAAAACATATTGGACCGAAGCATGGGAGCGACGAGCCCACCTATAATGTGTGCATATATATAATATATGGAAGAATACCTAATATATATATATATATATACACACACACACACACACAACAAACAAACATACACGTACACACAGATACCTATTGCGCGTATCTATACAAAAATATATATATATACACTATTATATATTTTTATGAACGTGATGAGGTAACAACGCATAGCTTGTAATATCGATTCTAACGACCGACCGATTTACCTTGCCCCTCGCGTGCGATTAAACGAAATTGAGCGGCTGTAAAAGCACTTGGACAAGTTCTTTCCTCATCTTCCTACCTCGCCATATCGTCCCTTTTTTTTCTATTCCTTATTTCTTACTTCCGTTTTGTCCCTTTCTCTTATTTTCTTTTTATGACGCAATGATTATTGAGAAAGCAAGAGCTGATCGTGATCTTTTGTTTTTTCAGGCTCACGGTAATTACACCAGAAAGAGCCGTTGTTCGAACGGATTTTATTATTTCATTATTCATGTGCGAAGAGAATGAACGTTCATTGCCCCCCCCCCTCCTCAACTTAAATGTACTTTTTAATCGATCGATTTTGAGATTTTTGAGTTATAAACTGTTTCTTCTTTCATGTGAGTAGTTTTTGTATAATTTTTGCGTATACCTAACTCACATCTACATCTTAAGTTACGCGACCAAAAACATGGCAACAATTTCCAACAAATATTAAGCTACGTTAGAGATACGAGAAAATTTGAAACATTTGTTTGATATACATGTATACAGATCGAAGTGATTAAAAAGAAAAAAAAAACCATGATCCAAGGGAAAATAAAATCAATATATATATACATACATACAGTTAAACTCTTACCTTATAAAAGACATCCGGAACGTATTGTTTATCACTTGACTCGATTACATAACCCAATTCCGGTGCGTCTTTTGTAGGAACCAAACAGCCGTCTCGTACCAACGCCATGCATTGATTGGACACTTGATAGCCTTCCATATGTACTTGGTTTTTGTCATCGCCTAACAGTTCGCAGAAAAAAATCATCTAATTATCACAATTCTGTATGATATTGGTACTGTGAAAATTTTGTAAAAAAAACCATGTATTATTATTAATGTATTAATTAGATTGATCGAAAAGGCTTTATTTGGTTTTACATATGTTATTATTAAAACAACTTGAGTTTTTCAAGCGACTTAAGAAGAATTCGATACTCACTGCAGCCATTTTAAAGCTTCGGAGAGTACTCACTTCAGCCATATTGAATTATACCAGAAGCGAGAAATCTATATGAGATTTTTTTTTTTATATGAGTGCAACTCATATCAAAATTAAATTTGTTTTTCTGCTATCATTAATATATTTAAAGCCATAAATTAATAAAATTCACTTAAAACTTCTTTTATATATTTACATTTATCAATGCAGAAAAAATGTTTTTTTTTTTTTTTTTTTTTTTGACGGATTTTATCAATTTATGCTTTAGAAGACTAGTTGTAACTTATAATAAAAACTAGTTTATTTTGATGTAAGTTGCAAGACAAAAATTTCTCGTTTCTAAACACGATAATTCAAATATGACTGAAGTGGGAGCTTTATTATTTTTGAAACAGAAAACCACATATACGCTGTAAAATAAGATTAACTTGCCTGTGACGCAAACTGTTACAAATTTTGAGCCGAAATAACCATTAGGCGAAAAGCGACAGGGGTTAGGATACCGGTTTTGGAAGTATCCAGCCATAATGCATTCTTGAGCAGATAAAAAGTGGCTTTCTATGTTGCGAACGTGTTTAACCTGCGAATGAATAAAACTAACGAAGTAAATAACCGTACATATAAAGAGAGTCGGTGTATGAATAAATTACGTAAGAAATAAAATGTGTCAACATACCGTTCCTTTTTTGACATCATCGGCTATGAGATCAGTGAAAATCCACCCGACTCTTCTCAAATTAAGTGCCCGGCCTAATTCCTCGACTAACGCTTCCCTTTCATCCGGCAGAAGTCTTATGGTA
Source organism: Pseudomyrmex gracilis (assembly GCF_002006095.1). NCBI lineage: Eukaryota > Metazoa > Arthropoda > Insecta > Hymenoptera > Formicidae > Pseudomyrmex > Pseudomyrmex gracilis. The sequence continues at coordinate 526,480 of NW_018020630.1, forward strand.
TCTTTTGTACTATCCTGATCAATCAACGCAAACGTTTTATCTCGATGATTGTATATTAAAAATATTTAGAAACATCTCATTGTACTGCTTACCTGCGGTGGTTCATATATAGCCGCAACAACAGCTCTAATGCCTAAGGGAACATCTGAATGCACTTCATATCTTCCATACAGATAGCCGATACGCTGATGCCCCGTACTACGCCAGTAATTAAGAAAACGTTCTACTAAACTAGCATTTTCAAACATAACGTTGTCTATATGCCGATAAGTCTGACGGTTTAGAGTAATCGAGTTTGGTTGGCACTTGCTGCAAATGCCCTTTGGCCACGGCGGATGATCCTTGCAGCCAGTCTTTATACGGCAGCTTATGTCATCTAATTGGATAAACTTGCCCCTGTGATATAAATACAGGTAAGATATAATACTATATAATATCGAACATTCCGTCATAAAATGTTTATGATAAATGTTTATACATACCTATCAACTCCGGCAGTGAGTTTCCTGAGATACGAATGATATGATAGATGCTTAATATTTTGTTCTTTCAAATAAAGTTCGTCAAAAGGCTCTAGAGGTGAACAGTGCACACAGCATCCTCTTGCGCCGTGTCGACAGCTACAATAATAAATTTTATTCTATTTCATGTCAATGCTGTTTTTCTAAATTTCTCAAATTACTTACAGTTTCTCGTCGCGTTTGCGCTGAATTTTCCCGTCCAACTTCCACAATTGTTCGTCAACATCGTCTTCGACTACACTTGGCAGAGATCGTGAGAGACTGGATACGCGGTTTGTAATTCCATTAGCAGTATCCATGGGTATTGGTTCTGTATTATTTTTCAACATATATACATATATATATAGCAATATAAATACACAAATTTTTTCTTTTTTATGAGTGTAAGAAAAAAATATAATTACACAAATGAAATATGTGAGTACCTGTAGAATTGTTGGAGGCACTGCTGGTCGATGGAGCACTCCATAATTGAGTGCCATTAACTGGCACAAGATAAAGCATATCTCCATGATTGAGACCGATCCCGGATATTGTTCTACTTCGGGTAGATGTAAGCGGTTCCTTCTGATTTCGTTGTTTACAGAGACAAAATCCAAAATTACTTAAATCAAAAGCCTCGTACACCTAAACATAAGAACAAATGTCAAATATGTTGTCTTAATATGATTTATAAAGATAGTACATATCTATACCTTTTCGTAAAGACGAGAAAGTGTATCAGAAGATTCCACTTCTATACGTTTTGTTCCCTCTGATGACTGCACACGTAGAATCTACAGATAAACAGACCATAATAACATAACAAGCAAATGTATTTAGTATCAAAACATTGTACATTTATTTATAACAAAATATTAAACAACTCATAAGTATTTTTCTTGATTTGTACATAACAGAAACATTTCTACACTAAATATAATTTTGTAATAATCATCTTAATCACACACACTAACATTATCATGTAAATAAAATGTTGTTTAATTGCTTAATTTTTTCTGCAAAAGTTATATAATTAACTATGAATATTTGTGAAGTTATGAAATTACAAAAAGAGATATTGTAGAATACTGTATACATTCGACATTAAATAATCATCGTTCAGCGATCGATTGAATTGTACAAATAATTCACGAATAATTTATAAATATACATGGAAGTCGGATAATATCGAGAAATGCCAAAACAGCCTTCGATTGTATCTTGGGAACTTTTTGCAGTTGCATTACGATGCAGCCGCGTGGAACCGCGATTCACACGCGTCGCACTGCATATTTCGTAAGTGAGGTGCGACGCGAATTTACACGATCAAGAAGTACAAGCGATCACAGCGGAATTACATTCGTCACAAGATCGCCAGCCGTCGGTCGTGTCGTCGCGAAAAGCGGTTAGTTACTTACAAATTGTCCGGATTTTGACATTTCGCCGGTGTCGGTGGTGCATCAGCTGTTCAACCCGTTGTTGTATCGCACGAGTGCGCGTACGAGTGCAGCGCCAACGAAGTCCCTAGCGTACGGTGACGCTCCGCGCCACAGAGAAAACTGTTGAGTCAACGTCAGGTCTTCGTGTGACTAAACCTAACCTCCTCTTTCGAAGGATAGGTGAGCAATGATACCCCTACGAGCGATGCGACAATGATTATTGACTACTGTCTTCGTGCGGTTACTGCCAACGTCGGTCACGCGCATATATACCTTTTTTTAAGTCCAATACTGTTATCAGTTCGTGTTTGGATTTCTACTTCGATGGAAGAGTGAGCTGAGCACAAGAATTTCTCCGCAATTTGCCGCCGTCACTCGATCATCACCGTGTCAGCACAACGAACTCACGCGAGAGACCTCGCAAACTAAGCAACCATTTCGCCACTGGTCGAATCAGCGAGTCCCCTGGATCGTCGTCAGCTCCGTCAACGCTAGGTAAGAAGTTCACTTGGCGCGCGCTCTGTTCATCCGATTAGTTTTTATCCACAATTTCGCTTTTTCTTTCCGACAGCCGTGTAAATTTCGCGTTCGCACGCGATGACAAGAGCGGCGAAGATGATTCGTGTTTTTTCGCGCTGTGAATGCACTTTTTCGTAGCGTTCCACAACGCACTCCGCGCGCTATGCAATCTGCGTTACAGTAGGGTAAATGCGGACGCCGACCTCTCGGCGCTCTTTCGAAAGCACGTCGATATATACGTATACATATATATGTGTGTATATATATATGTATATATATATTATATATACACATATGTACATACATGTATATATGTACTGTTAAGTTCTTCACTTTTCAGAAGTGTAAAATAATTCGAAGTAGCGGGTATTGTTTCTCTTGTCAGTAAATATTAGGCTATAGCTGAGCTTTCACATTAAATTTTTCTGAATTTTTGTGAACTAAATTTTTTTCACTTTAACTTATTCTACCTATGACTTAGGGCCTCCGCACAAACTCTTTCTTAACGCGTTACGTTACGTTAAGTTGGCTATGAACTTAGATTTGTACGTAAACTTGAACGTCATTCAACGCACAAACTAATATTTAACGTAACGTAACGTTATTTACTAGTCATAAACTTAGATTAGTATGTAAACTTGAACTTTATTCAACGCACAAACTAGTACTTAACGTAACGTAACGCGTTAAGAAAGAGTTTGTGCGGAGGTCCTTATTTTGCTCCCGAGGATCGCGATTAGCTTTTTAAAAAACTTAAAAAAACATGATTCGCAAAAAACTTAAAGTGCAATTTCTCATCTTTGTCATAAAACAGCGTTGTGAAAACGAGTTGAGCTTTGATTATTACAATGCAGTTATTATGCTTAGTATTATAGTTTTTATTATGCTTGCGTCATAGACATATACACTCATATTGCAGATACATTCAGTGTATGCATATATTCAGTACGTTAATATATTTACATGTTATTTGAAAACATCAAAAACACAGTGAGAAAAGCAACAATGATACTGAATTTCTTTCAGTTGAGTTTAGTTTCGACCGATAGTCAGTTGTAATCGAAAAAGAACATATATACATATCTGTGAAAAATAAAGTGTGATTTATTAGTTAGATAATATTTTCTAAACTAATAAATATATATTCGGTCATTGGAGCCATTCACTAGGTGTTGTGCGGAAATTATACGTGTATATATGTCCATATATACGTGTTCACATGTAAATTTTTA
>NW_018020630.1:531332-533912 GCF_002006095.1 Pseudomyrmex gracilis
GGTTCGACTCCTGGCTGAGGAGTTTTTTTCGCAATATTTTAAAAATTAGTTTAGGGGGGTTTCGGGATCTTTCACATATGAGATGCAAATCCAGCATCCTTTGTGATTTTTAGAATTAAAAAAATTTCAATTCAAATTCAACGTGTAAAGAAATTTACACGAAGACAAATACATACATATATATGTATGCATATATTCACACGCGGTTTTTCCGTTCAACATCCTGTGAAACGGCTCTCATGACCAAAATTCTTATTTCTTAGTTTAGAAACTTCGGAGCCGATAATTTCTTAATTGTGTAATTTAAATATTTATTTTATTTAGGAATATTAATTTTATATTCTAAAAAAATATATTGCAATTTTATTTGCAGTGCCGCAAACTCGAGGTTGGTTACTGGTAGACTCACCATTACCAATATTTGTTATTAGCGTTATATATTTGTATTTTATTTTTTATGCCGGTCCTCGTTATATGAAAGATAGACCGCCTTTTAATTTAAAAGCCTTTATATTATCTTACAACTTATTTCAAGTTCTAATAAATGCGTGGTTTGTAAAAGAGTATATATCTAGTGGTTGGTTCACGGAATATAGCCTGATATGCAATTATCCATCAGATTTGAATAAGCCCAGTGCTCTGAAAGTAAGTTTATAATAAGTATTAGAGGATAATTTGTAAAACTATGCACACAGATTGTAAAAATTGTTTATTATATACATTTGCATAAGTAAGAAACTGTATATTTCATCCTTTATTTTACCGCAATATTGGTCGTTTCTAACCGAAACGACAATCGCACGCAGTCGAATGGTTTCTACTTTATAAACATTTATGCATTTCAGCTAATTACTATAACTTGGTGGCTATTTGTATTGAAAATATTTGATTATATCGAAACTGTTATATTTGTATTAAGGAAGAAACAAAATCAGGTCTCTGCTCTGCACGTATACCATCATATAACTGTTGTATTGTATGTATGGCTGTATTTAAAATATGGTGCAGACGAAAGAGTGACATATATATGTTTGTTTAATTGTGCTGTACACGTATGTATGTACATGTATTACTTTGTGGCTGCATGGAGCACAGAATTTCAACAAATGATGTCTCCAATCAAACCTTATATAACTAAGTTACAAATGGTAAGTTGTATTTTATATAATGAAACATACATTTTTATTTTATATAATTAAACTTTATTATTGTTCAGTTTTGTCAAAGCAGTTTAGAAAATTTGTAGAAGAGAGTCAATAATGATAAATTTTTTTTTTATATTGTGATAATGTAATTTGTTTTTCTAAATAATATGTTAGTCACAATAAAGAACAATTTATTATGCTGAGATTATTTACAATAGATATCTATAAACATTATGTGTGCATTAATTGTGTATTATTTTTTATTCTTTTTCTTTTTGTGATACTACAGATACAGCTTGTGATGATAATATTACCATTGTCACAATCATACTTCTCTCCATTATGCAAACCGAGGGAAGACACAAATAGCGAAGTACATTGGCTGATATTATATATCTTTCTAATAAATATACTAATATTTGTGTACTTATTTTACAATTTTTATAAAAAAACATATTCTAAATCATCTAAACAGAAAAAGTCGCAATAATACTACGAGGAACGAAACTAACATCTGTAACATTCCTCATACAGCATTGAAATTACATTGCATACATATTACAAGAAGATTTCTTCTCAATGTTATAATATTTCAAACAGTGTTGTCTCGACTTTCTTTATAACAACAACTTTTAATTTTTGACACAAACACGACAAGGTCGACAACGCTCTTTTGGAGAGGATTGTTTATAGTTTAATCCACTGAAGATGGATGTTGAATAAAGCCGAAACGTTTGGATAAAAAACACTACGTTGTTAACTTTATTTATAACTGCACAACACCTTGCAACTGGTTCAAACTGCCCAACTTGATCTTGGTTTTTTATTTCAAACTCGTTGTGAAACGGTGATGCATCATTGTAGAATTGATACATGTTTGCTTTCAAAAATACATAGAGAGGTGTCAGCAGTGCAATGTGAAAAATAGCCAATCAAATAATCTGTCACAACTTCTTATTAAATTTTCGAAATTCAACCTTACATATATATTTACTCTCTTAACGTATTTTTAACGTTTCCAAAATCGTGTGTTTTTATACGTCATGCGCATGCATGCTCCAAAACGTGCATGCCAATACCTCTCGCCAACATCTATTATATTTTAGAATAACTATGAAATCATACGGAATGTACAAACTATCGAAAAAAAACACTTACTGTACATATGTACGATAAATAATAATTAAATCCATTTTAACAACACTCCGTTCAAAAGCTTTCGAATTGATCTGTTGGATTTCGAAGTAATAAAGAATAGAGTAATTTATTTATTTTTGACGAGATTTAGAACAAAACAAAAACTAAAGTAAGATAAAGAAGGAATCAATGATCATGTAAATAAGAAACGAACAACAATGGAATATATTATTTTTATAAATATAATTGATACAATATATAATAAAAAATATATTTTGAACGGATAACATTGCTATAT